>NW_027361908.1:27955000-28212500 GCF_039654945.1 Dendrobates tinctorius
ACTCGTCCCGCAAAAAATAAGACCTCACATGACTCGGTGGGTCAAAATACGGAAAAATTATAGCTCTCAATATGTGGTGATGCAAAAACTATTTTTACAATAAAAAGCGTCTTTTAGCGTGCGACAGCTGCCAAACATAAAAACCGCCATAAATAGTAAATCAAACCCCCCGTTATCACCCCCTTAGTTAGGGAAAAATAATAAAATAAAAAAAATGTATTTATTTCCATTTTTCCATTAGGGTTAGGGTTAGGGTTAGGGCTAGGGGTGTGTTGGGCTAGGGTTAGGGTTAGGGCTAGGGCTAGGGTTAGGGTTAGGGCTAGGGTTAGGGTTAGGGGTGTGTTGGGGTTCGGGTTGGAGTTAGAATTGGGGGTTTCCACTGTTTGGGCACATCAGGGGCTCTCCAAATGCAACATGGCGTCTGATCTCAATTCCAGCCAATTCTGAGTTGAAAAAGTCAAATGGTGCTCCTTCCCTTCCAAGCTCTGCTATGCGCCCAAACAGTGTTTTACCCCCACATGTAGGGTATCAGCCTACTCAGGACAAATTGCAAAACAATTTTTGGGGTCCAATTTCTCCTGTTACCCTTAGGAAAATAAAAAATTGGGGGCAAAAATATCATTTTTGTGGAAAAAAATGATTTTTTTATTTTCACGTCCGAGTGTTATAAACTTCTGTGAAGCACTTGGGGGTTCAAAGTGCTCACCACACATCTAGATAAGTTCTGTGGGGGGTCTAGTGTCCAAACTGGGGTCACATGTGGGGAGTTTCAATAGTTTAGGTACATCAGGGGCTCTCCAAACGCACATGACACCCGCAGACCATTCCATCAAAGTCTGCATTCCAAAACGTCACTGCTTCCCTTCCGAGCCCCGACGTGTGTCCATACAGTAGTTTTCTCCCACATATGGGGTGTCAGCGTACTCAGGACAAATTGGACAACAACTTTTGGGGGTCCAATTTCTCCTGTTACCCTTGGGAAAATGAAAAAATTGGGGACTAATTGATCATGTTTGTGGAAAAAAATACGATTTTTTTTATTTTCATGCCTGGGCATTATAAACTTCTGTGAAACCCTTGGGGGTTCAAAGCGCTCACCACACATCTAGATAAGTTCCTTAGGGGGTCTCATTTCCAAAATGGGGTCACTTGTGGGGGTTTCCACTGTTGAGGTACATTAGGGGCTCTCCAAAGGCAACATGACACCCGCAGACCATTCCATCAAAGTCTGCATTCCAAAACGTCACTACTTCCCTTCCGAGCCCTGACGTGTGTCCATACAGTAGTTTTATCCCACATATGGGGTGTCAGCGTACTCAGGACAAATTGGACAACAACTTTTGGGGTTCAATTTCTCCTGTTACCCTTGGGAAAATAAAAAAATTGGGGACTAATTGATCATGTTTGTGGAAAAAATACGATTTTTTTATTTTCATGCCCTGGCATTATAAACTTCTGTGAAGCCCTTGGGGGTTCAAAGTGCTCACCACACATCTAGATAAGTTCCTTGGGGGGTCTAGTTTACAAAATGGTGTCATTTGTGGGGGGTTTCCACTGTTTAGGTACATTAGGGGCTCTCCAAAGGCAACATGACACCCGCAGACCATTCCATCAAAGTCTGCATTCCAAAACGTCACTACTTCCCTTCCGAGCCCCGACGTGTGCCCATACAGTAGTTTTCTCCCACGTATGGGGTATCAGCATACTCAGGACAAATTGGACAACAACTTTTGGGGTCCAATTTCTCCTGGTACCCTTGGGAAAATAAAAAAATGGTGACTAAAAGATCATGTTTGTGGAAAAAATATGAATTTTTTATTTTCACGCCCGGGCGTTGTAAACGTCTGTGAAGCACTGGGGGGTTCAAAGTGCTCACCACACATCTAGATAAGTTCCTTAGGGGGTCTAGTTTCCAAAATGGTGTCATTTGTGGGGGGGTTCCACTGTTTTGGTACATCAGGAGTTTTCCAAATGCGACATGGTGTCCGATCTCAATTCCAGCCAAAAACGTCAAATGGCGCTGCTTCCCTTCCGAGCTCTGCCATGGGCCCAAATAGTGGTTTACCCCCACATGTGGGGTATCAGCGTACTCAGGACAAATTGCACAATAACTTTTAGGGTCCTGTTACCCTTGGAAAAATAAGAATTGAGGGTGAAAAGATCATTTTTGTGGAAAAAATATGATTTTTTAATTGTATGGCTTTATGCTATAAACTTCTGTGAAGCCCATGGGGGTTCAAAGTTCTCACCACACATCTAGATAAGTTCCTTAGGGGGTCTAGTTTCCAAAATGGTGTCATTTGTGGGGGGTTTCCACTGTTTTGGTACATCAGGAGTTTTCCAAATGCGACATGGTGTCCGATCTCAATTCCAGCCAAAAACGTCAAATGGCGCTGCTTCCCTTCCGAGCTCTGCCATGCGCCCAAATAGTGGTTTACCCCCACATGTGGGGTATCAGCGTACTCAGGACAAACTGCACAATAACTTTTAGGGTCCTGTTACCCTTGGAAAAATAAGAATTGAGGGTGAAAAGATCATTTTTGTGGAAAAAATATGATTTTTTAATTGTATGGCTTTATGTTATAAACTTCTGTGTAGCCCATGGGGGTTCAAAGTTCTCACCACACATCTAGATAAGTTCCTTAGGGGGTCTAGTTTCCAAAATGGTGTCATTTGTGGGGGGTTTCCACTGTTTTGGTACATCAGGGGTTTTCCAAACGCGACATGGTGTCCGATCTCAATTCCAGCCAAAAACGTCAAATGGCGCTGCTTCCCTTCCGAGCTCTGCCATGCGCCCAAATAGTGGTTTACCCCCACATGTGGGGTATCGGCGTACTCAGGACAAATTGCACAATAACTTTTAGGGTCCTGTTACCCTTGGGAAAATAAAAATTGTGGTGAAAAGATCATTTTTGTGGAAAAAATATGATTTTTTAATTGTACCGCTGTACGTTATAAACTTCTGTAAAGCCCTTGTGGGTTCAAAGTTCTCACCACATATCTAGATAAGTTCCTTGGGGGGTCTAGTTTCCAAAATGGGGTCACTTGTAGGGGGTTTCCACTGTTTAGGTACATCAGGGACTCTCCAAACGTGACATGGCGTCCAATCTGAATTCCAGCCAATTTTGCATTGAAAAAGTCAAACGGCGCTCCTTCCATTCTGAGCTCTGCCATGCGCCGAAACAGTCGTTCCCCCCCACATATCAGGTATCTGCGTACTCAGGACAAATTGCACAATAACTTTTGCAGTTCAATTTCTCCTGTTACCCTTGGTAAAATAAAAAAAATTGAACCTGAAGTATTTTTTTTATGAAAAAAAGTTAGATGTTCATTTTTTTTAAATATTCAAAAAAATTCCTGTGACGCACCTAAAGGGTTAATAAACTTCTTGAATGTGGTTTTGAGCACCTTAAGGGGTGCAGTTTTTAGAATGGTGTCACTTTTGGGTATTTTCTATCATATAGACCCCTCAAAGTGGCTTCAAATGTGATTTGGTCCTAAAAATAAAATGGTGTTGTAAAAATGAGAAATCGCTGGTCAACTTTTAACCCTTATAACTTCCTAACAAAAAAAAATTTTGGTTCCAAAATTGTGCTGATGTAAAGTAAACATGTGGGAAATGTTAGTTATCAAGTTTTTTGTGTGCCGTATCTCTGTGATTTAAGGGCAAAAAAATTCAAAGTTGGAAAATTGCGAAATTTTCAAAATTTTCGCCAAATTTCCATTTTTCTCACAAATAAACGCAAGTTATTTGAATGAAATTTTACCACTATCATGAAGTACAATATGTCACGAGAAAACAATGTCAGAATCACCGGGATCCATGGAAGCGTTCCAGAGTTATGACCTCATAAAGGTACAGTGGTCAGAATTGTAAAAATTGGCCCGGTCATGAACGTGCAAACCACCCTTGGGGGTGAAGGGGTTAAAGAAGCACCCAAGATTGAAATACTCTATAAGCATTCTTGCTAAATACACCTGGAAATCCTGAATTACATTTTAGTAGCCTTGAATTCAATATGTGCATATATTTTTTATTTCCTCCTGCCCCTCAGCCACATAAACTGCTGAATATGTCAAATACAAACACACCTGAAGGTTAGTATTATCCTATAAACCCACCTGCTAGAACACGCTTACATGTGTATGCATAGCAAAGTCGCTAGTCAGGTCTAAAAAAGTTAGCTTGATACATTATATAAAAATTACAGCACGAATTAACTAAAATAATAATTGGCTACATATCGTAAATCTAAATAAGTAAGAAAATTAGCTTATTTATCTTCATAAATAGCAAATATTAAATGTTTTGCATATTATGGCTTTTAAAGAAAGAATTATGTTTCTATCTTCTGAATCAGCTATATTTAAAAATTATGTTTTAAATTTATTTATACGTGTATACAAAATTTCTAACTTTTTTGTTAAATGGAACCTGCGCTCCCCATGCCCTCCAAACTGCCACCATATATCTATTTTTTTTATTAATACCCTTATTATAAAGGCTTTTAACTAAACATTTAACATCAGTAAACGGCAAAAAAACAATTTTATAAATCCATATGTGATATGCTAGGTAATGTCAGACTAGTCGAGGAGGTTTGGGTTTCACCAGACTCGTTGTCCCACTAAACATGTTGGAGTGATAACATTATTTCAAAGAGCTGGCGTCACCTCTGGTTCTTTGCAAATCTTATGCAAGTGTACGACTTTTGTCTTCTTGGCGCACTACAAGTGTCCACGGAGGACAACGTGACAGTATCATCTTTTGTCCACGAAGGTGCCAAAAACAATACCCAGAAAGAGTACATTATAAGCATAGCCGGGCTCCCTGGAACGCACAGTGCTTCTATGAAGCCAGGAAATGATAATATGATTAGCATGATGATTAGTCTGGGGAAACAAACGCCCCTTCGACTATTCTGCTGACACTAGCATTCTACAAAATGGTTTTATAAAATTGTTATTTGAAATGTACTGCAATCATATATACAGCACGAAGATCTTGTTAGGAAGGGTATTAACTTAAGAATAAATACATGGTGGCAGTTTGGAAGGCATAAAGGAGTGGAAAGATTCCATTAAATATTTAACTTCTTTTGTGTTCAGTTGTGTTGATTTTTCCAGAGGGCATTGCCAAGTTTGCTTCCTTCTGTTGGGAAAATAATTTGACATTACGTGCCCAAGGCAAGCACATTATAAGAAACACTTTCAATAGTGAATCCTGTGTAAGAAGGATGGTGATGTGTTTTTTTATTTTTTAACTACAAGCACATGCATATAAATAAAAAATATTTATCAGTCGAACATTACGGCATGATCTAGTTCTAAAGCGCTGATATGATTTATGCTGTAGGAACGAGAGGAGCGCAAATAGGGTCTTATCCGATAATAAAATAAATATAAATATATAATATCCACTCACCCCTTGCAGGAAAGGTAAAGCATGTAAATGATCAGCTGCTGCACGTCCAAGGGCCAAACCAGTGACCACCGATATACAAAACCATATGGAACTTTTTTTTATGGACTTTGTGCGCTGCCGAACAATAGACACAATTCCAGTTATAATGAAGGATTATTGTTTTATTACCAACGCGTTTCGAAGTAATAGTTACTTCTTCCTCAGGGGATGTCTGTCATCCCCTGAGGAAGAAGCAACTATTACTTTGATATGCGATGGGAATAAAACAATAATCCTTCATTATAACTGTAATTGTGTCTATTGTTCGGCAGCGCACAAAGTCCATAAAAAAAGTTCCATATAGTTTTGTAAAGCGCTGATATAGCAAGATGCCATAGACTTTCAATCTGGGCTGCCATTGTGATTAGTGATGATCAAATAGTGAAATATTTAGATTCGGGAAAATCGGCCAGAATAATTTCTAATTTTCATGTATTCGTACCGAATAACGAATCCAATGAAAGTCAATGGGAAAGCCAAATATTTTTCTGCTGGACCCAACAGACAGGTCTGGGGAATGGGAAAAAGCTGAAATTGATGGGAAAGAGCTAAAACTAAATAGGAACAGCATGGAGAAGATGCCTGCATGCCTTTCTGATGTTAAGCTCGGTCTCGACCCTGCTGCACCGGGCCCCGGTCCAATACCTCTGCGGGGTCCCCGTCAGAACTCATGCTTTGTGCCAGCCTCTCACCATCCTGCCGCAGCCTCTGCTCCTTCCCTCCCCTCTGCTTCCTGGCGCGCTGTCAGCAGGTCTCTGGGGAGAGTGCTTAGGTCTCGCGCGCGCATGCTCCCATTCTCTTAAAGCGACAGTGCGCATTTTTCAAAAATGTCTCTGACCAATGGCGTGGTACTGATTACTATTTCTGGCCCCTCTGCCATAGGGAGGGAGCTGGAGCAACAAGTATCTTCTGTTGCTAGCTTCCGGTTCCGCTGTTGTTGTGCCTGTGCTTCTGCAGTGTTCTGCCAAGTACTCCGCTTACACTGTTTGTCTCCACAGACTGTCTGTTACCTGTTACCCGGCTGTCCAGGATGATGTCCGTACTATCTACGCCAGTTCCGTCCCATTCAGCTACTCAGCCATCCGAACCTCTGGATAACGCCAGTGCCAGCCTATACCCGTGTACCTGGAACCCGCCAGTCAGCTCCACCATACCTGTTAAACTTGTTTATCCATGCCCCCTTCGGAGCTCCCGGGACCCTGGTCTCGAGGATCCACAAATATCGCAATAAAGAACTAATGTGAACTTCACCACCTGTGCCTCCGCTTCCATTCGTTACATCTGACTCACATATGGTATCTGGGAATAATTTTGTCAGACTACTGCACCAGTTTTACGGATTTTTAAAAAGACCTACCAAACCTAAATTTTTTTGAAGGGAAAAATGCTAAGAAACATTTTTTTCTTCATAATTACATGTATATAATGCTAAATAAAAATCCCCCCCGAAAAAAATATCTCCCCTTTAGCATATGTTCACATGGAACGTTTTGGCTTTAGTTTTTCCTTTAACATTTGTGAGGGCTTGCAGTCTTACATTTGGGAGGTCCCTCCCTCATGCCAAATAGTTTGCAAGGTAGTGGAATAGATATTCCCCATCCGTTTACGATGCCTTTTCAAACATGCCCATTTGAATTTTGAGTTTTGCTTGCCACCAGCACCATGTCCACTGCCATGTCATTATGCGGCCATCGCTTACAATTTGCAGAGTGCCAGCTGGTGCCTTGAAACCTGAGTTCAGTAAGGGTGCTCAGATTGCCCTTTATCATACATTTGGGAGAGCTCTCAGTCCTACATTTGGGAGGTACCTTCCTCATGCCAAAGAGCAAGATAGTGGAATACATATTCTTCATTACTTTACAATGCCAGCTGAAACATGCCCATTTGAGTTTTGGGCTTTGCCCGCCACCACCACCATGTCCACTGCCATGTTATTATGCGGCCCTCGCTTTAATTTTCAGAGGGCCACCGGGTGCTGTGAAACCTGCGTTTTGTAAGGTCCACAGTTTATTTTTGCAACCCGATCCCAATGGAACCACTGACAAAGAGGGTAAAGTCTCTGTAAGGTGAATATAGTACAGGAGTTGGGGAGCTGTATGATCATGTCAGGAAATTGGATACTATCAGAAACCAAAAGCAATAAAATTAAATTCAGAATACAGTGTATGCAAGTGAGGGTCTGTATCGTGGTCAGTCTGTCATGCCTGAAACCCATGTCAGGAACATGTACAAGCCTCATTTAAGGCTAATTTCACACTTGCTTTTTTTTGCAGCGCGTTTTTCCCGCAAAAAAACGCATTGAAAAAACGCATACAACTGCTGCGTTTTTTTCAAGCATTTTTATGAGCATGCATGAAAAAAACGCAGCGTTTTTATGCGTTTGTATGCGTTTTTAGTGCGTTTTTACCGCGTTTGCGTTTTTACCAAACATTAGGTGGCCCCTCACACTAACCCAAACCATGACTGTACTAACCCTAACCCTGACCCTTACCCTAACCCTAACCCTAACCCTGACCCTAACCCTAACCCTAACCCTGACCCTAACCCTTAACCAAACCATACTTAACCCTAATCCAAACCCTAAACCCTAACTAACCCTAACACTAACCCTAACCCTGACCCTAACCCTGACCCTAACCCTAACCCTAACCCTGACCCTAACCCTAACCCTAACCCTAACCCTGACCCTAACCCTAACCCTGACCCTAACCCTAACCCTGACCCTAACCCTGACCCTAACCCTAACCCTAACCCTGACCCTAACCCTAACCCTAACCCTAACCCTGACCCTAACCCTAACCCTAACCCTAACCCTGACCCTAACCCTAACCCTAACCCTGACCCTAACCCTAACCCTAACCCTAACCCTGACCCTAACCCTTAACCAAACCATACTTAACCCTAACCCAAACCCTAAACCCTAACTAACCCTGACCCTGACCCTAACCCTAATCCTGACCCTAACCCTGACCCTAACCCTAACCCTAACCCTAACCCTGACCCTAACCCTAACCCTAACCCTGACCCTAACCCTTAACCAAACCATACTTAACCTTAACCCAAACCCTAAACCCTAACTAACCCTGACCCTGACCCTAACCCTAACCCTGACCCTGACCCTAACCCTAACCCTAAACCCCCTTAACTAACCCTAACTCTAACCCAAACCCCTAAATTCCATGGTTAACAAAAAAAAACGCATGTGCAAAAAAACGCATACATAAGCATGCCAATGCGCACATATGCGCACCCATAGACTTATATTGGGTGTCTTGCTGTAAAAAAACGCATTGCGCGCGCATGCGTTTTTTTGAGGCAAGTCGGATGCCCAAAAAATGCAACAGGTTGCATTTTGTGCGCCCGAGCGCATACCGCAAAAAAACGCATGCGCGGAAAAACGCGTACAAACGCATGTGTATGCGCACATAAGCGCATCCCATGCAAAGTATAGGAAAAAAAAACGCATGCGCTATTTAGCGCTAAAATACCGCGAAAAAAAATGCAAGTGTGAAACCAGCCTTACTTGGAAGCAGCTTCCTCAAGGGAAAGAGCCATTAGTGCCTTTGACCAATCTGCACAAGCCTACGTACCTCTTCTGTAAACCACCCAACCAGACAGAATGTATCTTTTGCATGGTTTTGAGCAACAATGTAGTAAATACAGGATATGTCCCAGAGAGTGTTGATGTCTATGGAGTGTATTTCTCAGGTGACAGACAGTGGTACAGAGCCCAGGTAAAGACCTTACCATGGCAATGACCATGCAGATACAAAGCCAGGAGACACAGCAGGCAAGAGTAAGCTTTAAGCACAGCAGAACTTCCACAACAGGTTCATGGTCTCTCTGTTACTTCCCTTGCAACTGTGGATTTAGCAGGCAACAGGTTTCCAGTGTCCACAAGTGTTCCCAAGTTCATCAGCAGCAGATGGCTGGAGTACCAAGTCCAAGACTTCCAGGAGCCAGGTCACAGGCTAACTGCAGACTTGATTCTGAAGCACTGATTGCTCAGCTGAGGCTGCTTAAGAGGCAAGTGGGAGGGAATCAGGGCGGGAACATGAAAGCTGGAAACTCCATACTAACTGAGGGCAAGATAGCTGCAGCAAGACAGAAAGCAAAATGGCCGATGGAAAAACTGAGTTTCAAAAAACATGTCAAAAGAGACTGAGAACGTTACATACAAATGATGGATTGAGTCTGGCTTGCCTGGAAGCATTCAGGGGATCCACCCTGCCAGTTGGGGTTGGGACCTTCCTTCTGCGCTCTCTTTTCGGGTCCCTGCTGCTTGTAGCTAAGCTGTGGCCCTCTCCTGCATGATGGATTCTAACCTGTATGGCAGATAGTGTGAGACTATATCATGGGCACTGTCCTTTTCACTGTCAGCCCCAGGCTCTTGGTCTGCTGCTGTGCCTTCAGGTGTTTGGTGTGGCCAGGGAGCTTGCAGTCCCCTGCTCTCCAGATCTGGCTGTCAGGGTGTACACCACCCACCCAGCCAAGGACTCTGGCATCCCTTTTAATCAGCACTCCACTCTAGGGTCAGCTATATGCAATTTTAGTTCCCCAGAGCCCTTGTCTCTGATCCTGCCCCCTCCCTCTCCACAGACCAACTGCCAACTCTCCTCTCTCATTGTCCTGTCATGAGCTCCAGCTGGCTCCCATTTCCATGACAACTCTCCTGTTTACTCTCTCAGCTGACTTCTTTCTGCCTCATTAACCCCACCTGGTGGCCAGAATTTATAAGGAAGCTCCCCTTTCTGGCCTGGAGCAGGAATTGAAATGTACACTGTGTTACCTGGCATGGGGACCCTCCCTGCCTCCAGACATGACAACACCCCTTTAAGGGCGGCAATGTCACCCTGGCAACCGGACTCTGGGGTGCCACGCTATTACCACAATGACAAAAGCAGTATCCACCACTGGTTAAAGGTAGATGCGTGTACCTAATATTCAGTGAAAAGAAAATAATACATGTGTCCATATCCATTGTACCAAATAAGTATAAAACTTGTAGCCACAATAGATACTAAGGTACATGTCAGTAAATACTTATGTTGTAGTAACTGCATACCCAAAGGGAATACTGGTGCTGTGACCACAACAAAGAATGTGGTATCCACCGCTGGTTTGGGGTCAGTCCATGTACCTAATATCCAGTGTAAAGAAAGAGGAATTGAGTTCATATCATATATAAATATCCATCTTTTAGCCATAACACATTATATCTATGCCAACAAGTCCTACAAAAATGGTGCAGTGCCTACTTGTGAATTGAGGGTGAAGGTCCAGGTCACAATGCGGTATCCACTGCTAGTTAGGGAGGTGATCCATTTGGTTTGGAAGCTAGGTTTAAGAAATCCGGGGGCGGGGCTACTGGAATGGAGCTCCCAATCACCTTAGAGTAAATGCCGTAAAACCAGATGTGATGTCATCGGAAGTGACGCGGTGGTGCATTCCAAAGGCCAGAAGTAGTGTTCTTCGAGTTCAGTATGCATTCCACAGACAGGAAGAGTGTATCTCTGGATAGAGTGTGTGTTCCACAGGCTATTACTATGTGTTCCACTATACTTAGAAACAGCAAGGATGAGATAAAGGGATGTGACCGGAAGTAGAGCAGGAGGAAAGGAGAAGGGATCAGGAAGCAGGGTAGCTTGCAGAAGAATTCAAAGCATATGACTCTGAATAGAGAATAAACAAAATTAGTTATGAAATATGATTAAACATGATATATTCACACGGCAAGTATCTTATACAATTACTAAATAGAGTAAATTATTATGTGCAGTGATATTTATCTCTTATGCAAAGTAATTAAATATATCTGACATATTTTGGGAATTGTGGAGTTGTATAGGGCACTGTGTGAATCGATTTTGGTGATATGTTATAGCTCAATGTGGTCATTCAGTGTAAAAATAAGATCTTCTTAAGTATCTTCATAAGTATCTGCTGACATGAACCTTACTATCTTACTATCTATTGAGGCTTCAAGTTTCACATTTATTTTTTCTTTGCACTGAATATTAGGAATAATATGGTAACATTATTTTTATTACCTTTGGGTAGGTACTTTTTGAATAGAACTGTGCTTGCTTAGTGCATATACAAACACCCACTCTATTGTTATACACTTTTGTTCCACAAAACCAATTGTGACGGACACTGTGTCTCCACATTACCCTATTTCTCTAGCATGACAAAGAGCTGTCGGGTAGGTTCCTTCCCTAATTCCTTCTACCCTCATTCACCCTTGATTCTCACATGTAAAACCCTCACTCATACTATAGGAGATTTCATTTAAAGTGCCTTGATATTATTCAATACTCTTCATTTCCTTGCCAAATAATATGTCATGATTGACTTTGTCTATTTGGATGTATATACATTAGTTACCCTTTTTAAATATTATTTTATTATTATATAGTACACTGAGGAAGTGTCACGATTCATTTTTGGATCTGTGACAGTTTGGGCTGCTCACATATAAACTTTTTTCCTTTCAGGCCATCAGAGGTTTATATTAGTTGTTCCCCCCAGTGGCCGCTGGTGTTACTACATGTTTAGTTGGTCTGCTGGTGGGGACCACTCCCACCTTCGTATATAAGGTCACCTGATGCATCAGCTGACTGTTGGTTATAACAGGTCCTTTGGAAGCCAACCGTTCTGAAGACAGGACCTTTCTGGTGCTGTGGTGCTTCAGCTGACTGCTGTGATCGGGTGCCTTACTCTGCTGTTCGGTGCATTGCAGCAGAGAAAGCTAAGTGTTGTTTGTTTTATCTTGTCTGTTATTTCCCCTTGGTGTTTTATTATTTTAGTGGTGGGACCAGTGTCTGCACTTACCAATTCCCTAGTGAGGGATAGGTGCAGGGTAAGTGAGGGGCAAGGTATCCTGCTTGGCGACAGGTTGAGAGAACCTGTATAGGGACTTCAGGTTAGTCCAGGACTCAGCCACAGCAGAGTGCAGGAGGTGTTCCTTTCCCCATTCCCTATCGCAGGGCCCACTGTTGTAATTGTGTCCCCGGTGTTCCCTTGTTTGTTTGTCGCTTAGTGACCGACCGCTTGCTGGGTCGTGTCACACGGGGCCAGTCACTTTGTGACAGGAAGGTTTAAATTACTAAAACGTCTATATTTTATACTATTTGTGGACTGCACTAAAACTATCTTTGGATCATCTGTTTGAGTGCCAAGTTTAAGCTACTTATTGACCAGATACTCCTGAGTAGTTCTGGGCAGTTTCCCGACCTTTCTCAGAATTATCCTTACCCCCCAAGGAGAGCTCTTGCATAGGGATCCAGACCAAGGAAGACTGACAGTCATTTTTGTGTTTCTTTTTTTTTTTAAACTGTGCCAACAGTTGTTGCCTTTTTACCAAGCTGTTTGCCGATTGCCCTGTAACCCATCCCAGCCTTGTGCAGGTCTACAATTTTGTCCCTGGTGTCTTTTGACAGCCTTTTGGTCTTGGTCATGCTGGAGAGGTTGGAGTGTGGTTGATTGAGTGTGTGGACAGGTGTCTTTTATACAGCTAACGAGTTAAAAACAGGTGCAATTAATACAGGTAATGAGTGCAGAGCAGGAGGGTTTCTTAACCTCTTTCTGCCATATGACGTACTATCCCGTCCATGTGCCCTGGGACTTAATTCCCAGGGATGGAATAGTATGTCATAGCGATCAGCGGCGCTCACGTGTGAGCGCCGCTGATCGCGGCCGGGTGTCAGCTGATTATCACAGCTGACACCCAGCACTATGTGTCAGGGGCGGTCACGGACTGCCCCCGACATGTTAACCCCTAGCTCCCTACGTGCTTCCCTGAACCCCCCACAGCAGCGAGATGTGCAGCACTGCTCCAGGAGCCTCCTTCCCTGCCAGTCCCTGGATCCAAAATGGCAGCGGGGACCTTTGGGGGCAAAGCACAGGCACAAGGAAGCCTTCTGCACTCAGCGATCTGTGATGTGACAAATCAGCGATCTGACACATGACAGTGATGTCGTCCCTGGGACAATGTAATAAAGTAAAAAAAAAAGTGTAAAAATAATTTATAAAAAAATCGCTAAATAAATTTAAAAAAAAAAAATTCCCTAATAAATTCATTTTTTGGAAGTAAAAAAAACAATAAAAGTACACATACTTGGTATCGCCGTGTCCGTAGCAAACCGCCCTATAAAACTGTCCCATTAGTTAACCCCCTTAGCGAACCCCTTAAAAAATAAAAATAAAAAACCAAGCAAAAAATAGCGCTTTACTATCATACTGCTGAACAAAAAGTGCAATAACACGTGATCAAAAAAATAGATACAAATATCCATGGTACCGCTGAAAACGTCATCTTGTCCTGCAAAAAACGAGCTGCCATACAGCATCATGAGCAAAAAAATACAAAAGTACGGTGTAAACGCACTCTCCAAAAGAAATTCTTGAAATGCTGGTTTTTGTTCATTCTGCATCCCAAAAATCGGAATAAAAAGCGATCAAAAAATGTCACGTGCCCAAAAATGGTACCAATAAAAACATGAACTCGTCCCGCAAAAAATAAGACCTCACATGACTCAGTGGGTCAAAATTCGGAAAAATTATAGCTCTCAAAATGTGGTGATGCAAAAACTATTTTTACAATAAAAAGCGTCTTTTAGTGTATGACAGCTGCCAAAAATAAAACCCCTCTATAAATAGTAAGTCAAACCCCCCTTTCTCACCTCCTTAGTTAGGGAAAAATAATAAAATTAAAAAAATGTATTTATTTCCATTTTCTCATTAGGGTTAGGGCTAGGGTTAGGGCTAGGGCTAGGGTTAGGGCTGAAATTAGGGTTAGGGGTGTGTTGGGGTTAGGGTTGGAGTTAGAATTGGGGGGTTTCCACTGTTTGGGCACATCAGGTGCTCTCCAAACGCAACATGGCATCTGATGTTGCGTTTGGAGCCAATTCTACGTTGAAAAAGTCAAATAGTGCTCCTTCCCTTCCAAGCTCTGTCATGTGCCCAAACAGTGTTTTACCCCCACATATGGGGTATCAGCCTACTCAGGACAAATAGCAAAACAACTTTTGGGGTCCAATTTCTCCTGTTACCCTTAGGAGAATAAAAAATTGGGGGCAAAAATATCATTTTTGTGGAAAAAAATATGATTTTTTATTTTCACGCCCGCGTGTTATAAACTTATGTGAAGCACTGGGGGGGTTCAAAGTGTTCACCACACATCTAGATAAGTTCGTGGGGGTCTAGTTTCCAAAATGGGGTCACTTGTGGGGAGTTTCAACAGTTTAGGCACATCAGAGGCTCTCCAAACGCGACATGACACCCGCAGACCATTCTATCAAAGTCTGCATTCCAAAACATCACTACTTTCCTTCCAAGCCCCGACGTGTCCCCATACAGTAGTTTACTCCAATATATTGGGTATCAGCATACTCAAGACAAATTGGACAACAACTTTTGGGGTCCAATTTCTCCTGTTACCCTTGGGAAAATAAAAAAATTGGGACTAAAAGATCATGTTTGTGGAAAAAAATATGATTTTTTTAATTGTACGGCTGTACGTTATAAACTTCCGTGAAGCCCTTGGAGGTTCAAAGTGCTCACCACACTTCTAGATAAGTTCTTTTGGGGGTCTAGTTTCCAAAATGGGGTCACTTGTGGGGGATTTCCTCTGTTTAGGTATATCAGGGGCTTTCCAAAGGCAACATGACAACCACAGACCATTCCATCAAAGTCTGCATTCCAAAATGTCACTACTTCCCTTCCGAGCCCTGACGTGTGCCCATACAGTAATTTTCTCCCACATATGGGGTATCAGCGTACTCAGGACAAATTGGACAACAACATTTGGGGTCGAATTTCTCCTGTTACCCTTGGGAAAATAAAAAAATTCAGGACTAAAAGATCATGTTTGTGGAAAAAAATATGATTTTTTAATTGTACGGCTGTATGTTTCCAAAATGGTGTCATTTGTGGGGGTTTCCATTGTTTTGGTACATCAGGGGCTTTCCAAACGTGGCATGGTGTCCAATCTCAATTCCAGCCAAAAATGTCAAATGGCGCTGCTTCCCTTCCGAGCTCTGCCATGCACCCAAATAGTCGTTTATACGCACATATGGGGTATCAGCATATTCAGGACAAATAGCACAATAACTTTTAGGGTCCTGTTACCCTTGGGAAAATAAAAATTGGGGGTGAAAAGATAATTTTTGTCGAAAAAATATGATTTTTTAATTGTACGGCTGTACGCTATAAACTTCTGTGAAGCCCTTGTGGGTTCAAAGTTCTCACCACATATCTAGATAAGTTCCTTGGGGGGTCTAGTTTCCAAAATGGGGTTACATGTGGGGGGTTTCCACTGTTTAGGTACATCAGGGGCTCTCCAAACGTGACATGGCGTCCGATCTGAATTCCAGCCAATTTTGCATTGAAAAAGTCAAATGGCGCTCCTTCCCTTCTGAGCTCTGCCATGCGCCGAAACAGTGGTTCCCCCCATATATCAGGAATCAACGTACTCAGGACAAATTGCACAATAACTTTTGCAGTCCAATTTCACCTGTTACCCTTGGTAAAATAAAAAAATTGGACCTGAAGTAATTTTTTTGTGAAAAAAAGTTAAATGTTCATTTTTTTAAACATTCAAAAGATTCCTGTGATGCACCTGAAGGGTTAATAAACTTCTTGAATATGGTTTTGAGCACCTTGAGGGGTGCAGTTTTTAGAATGGTGTCACTTTTTGTTTTTATCATATAGACCCCTCAAAATGACTTCAAATGTGATGTGGTCCGTAAAAATAAAATGGTGTTGCAAAAATGAGAAATCGCTGGTCAACTTTTAACCCTTATAACTTCCTAACTAAAAAAAATTTTGGTTCCAAAATTGTGCTGTTGTAAAGTAAACATATGTGAAATGTTATTTATTAAGTTTTTTGTGTGCCATATCTCTGTGATTTAAGGGCATAAAATTTCAAATTTGGAAAATTGCAAAATTTTCAAAATTTTCTCCAAATTTCCATTTTTTTAACAAATAAACGCAAGTTATTTGAATAAAATTTTACCACTAACATGAAGTACAATATGTCACGAGAAAACAATGTCAGAATCATCGGGATCCATGGAAGCGTTTCAGAGTTATTACCTCATAAAGAGACAGTGGTCAGAATTGTAAAAATTGGACCGGTCATGAAAGTGCAAACCACCCTTGGGGGTTAAGGGGTTAAAAAAACTAACAGGTCTGTGAGAGCCAGAATTCTTGCTGGTTGGTAGGTGATCACATACTTATTCCATGCAATGAAATTTTATTATTTAAAAATCATACAATGTGATTATATGGTTCTTATTTTTATATTCTGTCTCTCACAGTTGAAGTGACAGATAAAAATTACATATCTCTCCATTCTTTGTATGTGGGAAAACGTGCAAAATCGGCCGTGTAACAAATACTTGTTTTCCTAACTGTAACTATTGATTGAACATATTAGCTTATTTTTTTTTTAGCAAGCAATCAAATTTTGTACATAAAGGTTTGTTTTATTATATGTAAGTAATTACAATTCTAGTAATATGAGACTTGGTATGATCGGATCACGCACACCTGCACAAGTCTATGGGTTCATGTAAAACGTCGGGTGCAGTCCAATATACGCTCACAGAGACAATCGAGAAAATGGAGAAATTCAGTTCTCTGTCATCTCTGCACCTGTGCTGCGATTTTTGCATGTGAGAAAATCAGATCACACTAAAGTGACACTCAGATTAGACCCCAGCCTAATACTTAAAAAATGTGAGGATCATTTGTTTCTAATTCTTTACCTCATTTATATATTTATATCACTTTGCAAAATACCATTTCTTGTGTAGATGCATATTCAGGACTGGGGTATAATAAATATTTTCAGTTAAACTAGTCATGACAGCAAAGAATGTATGGCATGAAAAACATGTTTCACCTAAGACATTTTATCAACATCCTTCAAAGAGAGTTACACAATACAAATTACTTTGGAAGTACATATCTAAACATTTTGGTAATTCTTTTTTTAGAGCCACCAGTAGTAGTCTACTTCATGCTCTCATTGCTGATAGATACAGTATAGAAAATTCGGTTACATTTTGGAGGCACTCAGGCTCAAATATCTGTGTAATAAAATAATTTTAATCCCCGATATAATCTTTTTTTTTCAAGTTGTGGAACAATCTGCAGGTAGAGAATTGTGGCTGCTGGTACTTTGGAGCCATTTAGGTAACTAATGATTGCAGTTTACAGTCAGACCATGGAACAGAGGCTACATGTTATCATAAAACAGTTTGTAGCCCAGGCTGCAAGGAATCACAGACCATGTATATTACCTTGAGGTTTCTGTATTCTTGTGACATTGCTACTACTTTGAACAAGAAGAATTCAGTTAGTAAGATTATTATAGATAATTAAAGATAATCCTTGTTGCTTCATATAACCTATAATGACACTTCTTTAGTCCTGATACCCATTTAGGCAAAATGAATTAATTCCACAATGATAGCCCATCGAATGTTAAGTATACATTTTATTCAATCTTGTATTTGAAATGTATGGTTGGTCATCATAAATGTATAAACTTTCATATAGTTTGATTAGAGTAAAATCCCTCTGTTTTGTATTGCATAATTTAATGAGGAGGGTAAGTGGTGGAAGAGTATTAACTCCTAATTGAACAGGCCAGGAAGGACCCTAAAGGGGTACTTTTGGGAAATAGTCTAAAACTACAAAGACTCTGTTCCCTCTGTCTGTTACATGCAACTTCATGTGCTGTTTTAAGGAAGTGCAGGTTCCCTCAGTTACACCCTCTCCTCCTTCTGTGTGACCCCTACCCCCCCCCCCCCCGTGTCCTTCATATACAGTTCTGGCAAAAATTAAGAGACCACTGAAAAAGTTTGTCTAATTTTTCTTTTTATAGGTATATTTTTGAGTAAAATGTAAATTGCCCTTTTATTCTATAAACTACTGACAACATGTCTTTGAATTTCCAAGCACTACATTTTGTATTTATTTTCAGAAAATAAGAAATGGTCAAAATAACAAATGCAGTGATTGCAGACCTCAAATAATGCTAAGAAAACAAGTTCTTAATAATTTAGAGACAACAATACTAATGTTTTAACTCAGGAAGAGTTCGTAAATCAACTTGAAAAGTTTCCCCCCTCCCATATACTAATGTAACACAAACAGGAAGTTGATATCACCAACCATTCCCATTTTATTTAGGAGTATCCATATACATAGCCCACTCTGTATATATATTGTGGCAGGTCGGTTCACTTAGTTGCTCCTCAAGGTAGACATAGGCACACGTGGGGTTAGTCTCCCGGTGGTTTATTGTATCATAAACCCAAAATGGTATCAGAAAAACAGCCTTTTTGACTCAAAAGGAAATAAACAGTTCATAAGCAGTCCTGCCCAGCACTCCTTGGCCAACAAACATAGCAGCTCCCACAGGAGCGTCAGCCTAGGGCTTGCTTGCCTCCACACAACACAGACCAAAGAAAAAAAAACTGGCTGGGACAAAGACGAAATTAAGTGGCATATGTGAGGACATTACAGGACTTCTGGTAGCCTCCCTTTACATTGTTGCGGCTGAGGTTTCCATGTACCACGAGGTGGGTGTAGTTCTGGACTTGAGGTATCCCATTTTAATAGGTCGGGCCTTGGAAGTACTGTGGGACTGGTGGATAAAAGGGAGAGGTGTTTATAGAGGTAATGTGTATGAGATGTAATAATGAGGAGAATGCATCCCCTAGGGTTGACAGTCCAAAGATAGGCTGGACGAAGGGAAATAGTGTACGGGCCCAACTTAGCAACATGACGGTGAGAGCAATGCAAGAAACTATGACCGTTAGAAGTGGGGTAGCTCAAGAGAAGGGGTCTGACAGAAGGTTGAGTGACAGTGACTCAAATATGGGCTGTCTCTCTCTGAGAGAGGAGAGACTGGGCAGCAATGGAGATCTGAGTAAGGAGGTCAAATCTTCCCATCGCCGGAAACGTAGGAAGCACAAAGAGGTTGAACAAGTTGCACCCTTTGAATGTATAAATAAAGAAAGAGCAGTGTCTTGTGGTTTTGTTCAAGATGTGGATTCTCTTTCAGACTCTGAATGTACAAGGAAGGTGGAAATGTATGCTGCCAATAGCAACCGCTAGGTTGGAGTCTGATGATCAGTTGGTAGAGGGTGCTAGAGGAGAAGGAATCCTGTAGAGTGCTGGTGGAACGAGAATCCACAAAGGTTACGGAGAACAGACCTGTAGTAGACCCACATATTCGATGACAGAAATGAGTGAGATGGCTGAATATGGTGAGGGCTCCAGAGAACCTAATGCTGAGGAGCTGGAGTGTGTGGAATACTCTAAAGTTCCAGAGAATCGAGAGGTTGCTAAGGCTGACATGGCAAAGCCTCAATAGAGGGTCAAAGTTGTCACTGTAGAACCCCAAGAGGAGGCCAAAGGCACAGAGGTGGAGGTGGTGGAAGCCTCGGAAGAAGTGGCCTTGGTATCAGATGACTCACCAAAGGATGCAAACCCAACTGACTCTGAGGATGGTGGAGCAGATAGAACTTGAAAGGGTCAGGAAGAAGGGGGTTCAGACATCCCCAGTGAAAATCTAAATAAGGGATGAAGTTGGTCAAGGAGACCATGATAGATCAACGTAAGCAAGAACTCCAGAGACAAGTTGATGAGAACAGAGTAGATGAGCTGAAGAAAGAGGTGTCTAAGCTCAGAGGTCATCTGGCAGAGTGCCAGTTAATGAATAAGGCAGCCTTGGAGAAGATGGAGTGACAGGTGTCTATCCTGGACAAACATGTGGATGCAGGTGACATTAGGATAAAGATGGCTCTGAGAGCTCAATGAGATGGCTGTCTAATGACAGCAGGAGAGAAAGTGACTTCTCTGTTTAAATGCTTGATTGACATACCTGAAGACCTGAGAGAGGCGAGTGCCAGTGAGTTTGTGCATAAAGAATTTAAGAAGGCTGTGGGGGCGTGTATGATGTACTGGACCCCGAAAACTAAACAGTTAGTGATACTGTCCACAACTGATGTCACAGAAAAGAGAGTAGCTATCCTGAATGACATGCACTTGAGATGTGTGCGCACAAAGTGGATGATCCGATTGAGGAATGAAGACGCTGCTAGGAGGCTGGAGCTTATGAGGGAAGCTCGGAGTCTTGTGGAACATGTAATAAAGATGCCTATTCCTATGGTGGAAAAAATCCTTGGAAAAAATAATCGAGCCATGCAAGAGATGGGCGATAAGTCTGAAGTGGTGTAGATTAAGAATTCCAGGTAACCTTGAAGACCAGATACCCAGGGAAAATGGTATGGTTCCATTCTTCATTGTGGGTACAGTGGAGAGTATTAGAGATATACTGACTCTGCTGGAGTATCGAGTGGCATATCTAAGAGAGATTGAGCAGTTAAGGTTTGAAAGACTGCGCATTACAGGACTGTTTTGCCAAATCGGTGGAAGAGGGCGGCCGCCTTTAACCCAAGATACAGGGAAAAGAGGGGGTCCTCTAAATAATGAAATGGCCCCAGCTGAGGCTAGAGGAAAAAAAGAGAATTGGCGTGACTGTTCTCTAATTAGGAAAGGCGATAGTGAAGTTCGCCAGCAGAGTGACAGCCAAAGACATCCAGCAAGACAAGGCCTTGGTAATTTAGCAAGACAAGGATGCCGAGAATCTGAAAGTGGAAAATCGATTATCAGTACAAAGCTGAAGGACCTCGGCAGTACCCCTTGTAGCGTAATGGATAGGTCAGAATCAGACCAAACAGTAGGTTCAACTGTGAGTCTCACTGCCATAAAAACCATTGAAGGCGGTCATGGAGAGAGAGGTCTGGTAAAGAAGCATACTTGAGAGATACGGTGACTAAAAGGGTCTGGTGACAAGGACAGACTGTGATTCAAGGGCTGAAGCCCAAGGCTAGACAGTAGTTGTGGGTGCAAGGGAATTGTGCCTACATACTGTCCACTGGGGGAGGGGAAGGACTAACAAAGTTATTACTATGAAACGTGAGGCGGCAAAGTGCGATAGTGCATTGTTAACAGACAGGAATTTAGTGACAATGATGGACTATGTTTTAGGAGCTAATGCTGAAAAACAACTGAGAAAGCCCTCTCGACTGGTAGGGCAAAGTGACATGGGTATCCTGTCTCAGGGTCCCTGGTTTATGACAGGTGTTCAATCCAAAAAGATTGAACAGAGAGGTGGAATATGTGAGACAGTGATCGGCGTTATTGTGAATGGCCGGCATGTGTTGCAGAGGCAGAAAATTGTTCCTGTGTGCCTTAGTGCCTTAACCCCGTAGCCAAGTGAGTGTTCCCCAACACATTCAGTGAGCGCTATCTCACAATATATATATACACACATACCGGGTGTTGGAATGAGATGTGTATATACTATACGCTCACTGTGAGTTCCCCAATAACTGGACAATTTTGTAATTGTCCTGATGATTGCAGGTGGCTGACTGTGTTCCCCAGACAAATTGGTGGCAGTGGTGGGATCTGTGTAATACTCCTGCTGTTCGAAAACCAGACAGGCCCAAATGCATCTGCAGTTTGTCAGCTTCCATATTAAGGCCTTGATATCAACTAATACCTTACATATATTGCTATGTTTGTTGTGCACTTTTTATATTTTTTCCAGGGTGCAGTTGGGCCCAAATGGTTCTGCAAACTTGTGGCCTCTGTTCACACGGGATGCATTTTAGTTGGCACTGGGCAGCCCCCCTATATGGTGTTACCAAGAGGTTGTTAGCCAGAAGCCCTGCATTCCCTGTGTGAACATTGCCACATGCGGATTATTTTTTCTGCACTGGTGTACCACACGGCCAATCCCTCATTGTAGGCTGGCTGTTTCATTTGGTATTTATGCACCTGTGCAGCTGCCATTTTTACTTGGGTCCACTGCACCCTGTGCAGATGCATTTGGGCCTGTCTGGTTTTCAACCAATTCTTTGGAGGTTTTTTTCCTCTTTCTGTGGTGTTCATAATACTCCTGCTGTTCCTCTGACATATTGGTGGCAGTGGTGGCATCTGCTTGATTTCCCACTGTTTCTCTGAAACAATGCTTGCATAATATTCTTTTTGATAAAATGACAGACACCACAACACAATCCAATGGCACTCACTGTATTATTTGTTGTAGGGTAGATCTGGCCTAGCATCATGGCTACTGCCATAACTTTATATAAAAAGACATGGACCTCACTTTCAAACATTTTACATTGATCTAATGTGACTGATTACATTTTTCCGAATGTGACTGATTAAATTTTTCCGAACTGAATATGCGATTCTTAGTTAACATTTTGATCAGGATGTGAAAGCCCACTCATGGCTTCTGTTTAAACAAAACTAACAAGACCCCTCAAATCTGTTGTTTTGAATACAATAAATGACAGTTTTTAGTATAACAAATGAATCTTCCTCAAATAGTGTCATTCAACACACATACTGCGTTAAGTCAATTACAAAATTTCCCCCATAATAAAATTATCATAATTTGCATAAATAAATATATACCTAGGATCAAAAATAGAGATGAGCAGATTGGTGCACAGTGAGATTTGTGGCAGTTTACCTGGCCTTCTCTGATTTAGTAAAACAAGGTCATCAGATGATTTTGTTGAATTCACATAGAGCAAATTGTAAAAATAGTCTAGGCCATCCATTGCCTGTGACTAAGGTAATTTGTTTTGCAGCAAAAGCGTTTACACTTGGGTCAGCAAAGTCCAATGGTGGGTGAAAGAAACAAAGTGATTGCTTAACCTTAAGGCAATATTAAAAAAAGACATATGAATACCTAAAAATGTGCAGCAGAATATGGAAAATGGAAAAAGATGTAGAGTAGCTACTGGCTTCCCCAATTTTTATTTTTCTTTGTTGTCAGTTTGTGTGACATACTAGACATATAGTACTGTACGTGATTAATTTCCTGGAGATTGAAAAATATTCAGAATTACTCTTTCTACATAAAGCCTTTTAGCAATGAAATGTAAAAAAGAAGGATAAAGTGTGGGGTTAAGGCTGGTTTTACACTTACCGTATTTTTGCGGGCCGATTTTGCAGCCCCAATAGCTTTCTATGGGGTCACAAAATCGGCCCACAAAAATTTCATGTTGCGCCGTACGGCCGTGAGGGCCATTTTTGCGGCCGTAATAAAAGATCGAACTTGCTCGATCTTTTATATGGCGTATGGACAAGGCCCCCATCTAAATAAATGGGACCACAAAAACAAACGGAAGTTTGTTTTTGCGACACGCCATCACTTCCTGTTTTGCGGAAAGCCATTTTTTTTTCCAATACTATTTCCATAGTATTGGAAAAAATGGTGATCCACAAACATTTTTGTTGCCCTTTATTGTGGTACAACACAAAAAATGCGACGATACAGCCCGCAAAAATGGGCCGCAGTAACGGACCGCAAAAAATGCGGTAAGTGTAAAACCAGCCTAAGCGTTGCTTTAACTCCATCTCAACATAGTATGTTGTATGTTTGTTCCCCTGTTCTTGAGCTGCATCTTTGTAGTCAGATGATGGCTGTGTTATTTAAACATCATCTGTCTTTTACCCCCATTACCCCCAAAGGTGGTTTGCATGTTAATGACCAGGCCATTTTTTTACAATTCTGACCACTGTCCCCTTATAAGGCAATAACTCTGGAACGCTTGCATGGATCCTGTTGATTCTGACACTGTTTTCTCAAGACATATCTTACTTCATGATAGTGGTAAAATTTCTTTGATTTGACTTGCATTTATTTGTGAAAAAAATGTAAATTTGGAGAAAACGTTGAAAATTTCGCAATTTTCCAACTTTGAATTTTCATGCCCTTAAATCACAGAGATATGTCACATAAAATAGGTAACATTTCCCACATGTCTACTTTTGTTAGGACATTGTAAGGGTTAAAAGTTGACCAGCGATTTCTCATTTTTACAACATTATTTTATTTTTTGGGACCACATTACATTTAAAGTCACTTTTGAGGGGTCTATATGATTGAAAATAACCAAAAGTGACACCATTCTAAACCCTGCCCCCCTAAAGGTGCTCAAAACCACATTCAAGAAGTTTATTAACCCTTCAGATGCTTCACAGGAATTTTTGGAAGGTTTAAAAAAAATGAACATTTAACATTTTTTCACAAAACATTTATTCAGATCCAATTTTTTTATTTTACCCAGGGTAAAAGGAGAAATTTTAACCCAAAAGTTATTGTGCAATTTATCTTGAGTATGGTGATACCCCATATATGCAGGTAATCCACTGTTTGGGAGCATGGCAGAGCTCAGAAGAGAAGGAGCGCCGTTTTATTTTATCAAGGCAAAATTGGCTGGAATTAAGATCGGAAGCCATGTCGCATTAGGAGAGCCCCTGATGTGCCTAAACAGTGGAAGCCCCCCACAAGTGACACCATTTTGGAAACTAGGCCCCCTAAGGAACTTATCTAGATGTGTGGTGAGCAGTTTAAACCCACAAGTGCTTCACAGAAGTTTTTAACGTAGAGCCGTAAAAATAAAAAATCATATTTTTTCCACAAAAATTATCTTTTTGCCCCCAATTTTTTATTTTCCCAAAGGTAACAGAAGAAATTTGACCCCAAGAGTTAATGTGCAATTTGTCCTGAGTAAGCTGATACCTCATATGTGAGGGTAAACCACTGTTTGGGCACATGGCAGAGCCTAGAAGGGAAGAAGCATCATATATATCGTATATATAGTACGATTACAGTGATATCTCATTTATATCTTTTTTTATGTTTGGGGGCTTTTATACAATAAAAACTATTTTATATAAAAAATAATAATTTTTGCATTGCTTTATTCTGAGAGCTATAGCTTTTATTTTTCTGGTGATGGAGCTGTATGGGGGCTTGTTTTTTGTGGGACAAGATGATATTTTCAGCGGTACCACGTTTATTTATATCCGTCTTTTGGATCGCGTGTTATTCCACTTTTTGTTCGTATTTAGTAATAGAATAAATATTGTTTTTTTATTATTTTTTTAAATATTTTTACAATTATTAAAAATTTTTTTTACTTCATTCTATCTTTTACACTTTGTCCCACTATGGGACACTCATTTTGTGCAGGCTGATCGATTCTATAGCATGCAGATGAAGCAGCATCTTCATGCTATATAAGCTGTCAGCACTGCAATCCCTGCACACTGACCTGAGAGACTTCCTGATCATGCACTGCGCATGACAGGAAGTTTCTCAGCTCTGGCAACCCGGATGTCGTCACGACACATGGACATGTCACATGGACGGAATAGTATGTCATATGGCAGAGAGGGGTTAATAACTGCTGGTAGAGAGGAACTATTATCTCATTAATCTGTGACAACGGCATTTACAGGCACTGTCATAACAGACCATTGGCTCCCCAATGATTGCATGTTGCCAATGCCATGATGGCTGGGGGTTTGTTGATGACCCTGTGCCTCTGAAAGCAGGTTGCGGGATGCAGTGACAGACAGAAAGCAGAGCAAGGGTTAACAAATTTAACAGTTTTTAATTTAACAGGGGGTTAACTCCTCATCAATGGAACGGCCTCTGGTGTTATCAACTCTTCAGGCATTCCCATTATCTGTGCTACTTCACTTTTGGGCAGGAGCGTAAGACTGTCCTCTCCTAGGTTGACACATCGCACCGGCTTATTACTGTCATGAACAGTAGCTAACATCCGTGCAATGAGTAGCCCTGGGGGTAGTTATTCCATTAAAGCAGGCTCTATCTGGACTTCTACTTCTTCAAGAGGGGTGCAGGCTCTGATGGGCAGAGTGATCACAGTCTGACCTGGTGGTAAAACGAGGTTGGCAGCGGCCAAAACAACCATGTTCCCCAATGTTTTTCCTTCACTCAACGTCTCTTGGGCCTGGGCCACTTGTATCAACTGTTGAAACACCTCGGTCTTGGGCATAGTAGTTACTAGAGAGCCAGTATCAACTAAACAGTAGACAGCCCAACCATCCATTTCAGCCCATATGAGGGGACTCAGAGAAACTAAACTTGTGGGACTTCTTTTCTCCTTCTTGACTGCATAAGCTCTGGGTGGCGTCCCCCACCAACGGAGTCCGCTACTTTAACGGACGCGGTCAGGACATCTTCCACGGTGTGTGCACCCGCGGGCACAATATCCAATGTCTCCACATGCACAACAGATTGGCTGTCTTTCTATGCGAGATTGTCTCTTTTCCCGGCGTTGCCCGGGGTCAGTTCAGGCTCTGGAGGGGTCCAGGGTTATGGGAGGTTTCTTCCTTTAGTCGGCCCATTCTTCTCACATGTTATAGATTTCCTTCCGGATTTCGCTCACCCAACTTGGTTCACTTGCTCACTCACCCAACTTGGTTCACTTGCACGCAGAGCGGATAACTCCCTGCTCCGGACCTTCCGTGCCAGGGCTTTCACCTCCTGCTCTTGCTCACGTGCGCGCCTCCGCCCCAACCACCAGAAAAAACATACTTGGATTAACCTGCAAGCGCTCCCTCAAAGCCTGTTTGAGCAGCACACCTCTAAAGGCTGCCACTAGCTGGTCTCTCAGAACTATGTCAGGAGGTCCTACGCCTACATCGTCCCACTTAGCGATTGCAGCATGGATCTCCTGCAACACATTCACGTATTGGGTAAACAATCGCATGCACAATTCCCCAACATCCATAGAGTCCCTGTGCATTTCCTCTAGGATTTGTAACACTTTGGTAAAGGTGTTTCGCTAATGCGGGGGCTGGAACATCACAGAGCACCTTGCTTCTCCGTCCAAGACCATCATGGCAATCTCTGCCTGCATCGCGGGGGTCATGGGATGCATCCTCAACATGCCCTTGACCGGCTTAGTCTATTCCCATAGTAAAGTGTTGCTCGCTGTGAACTTTGTCAGGTTGCTCAGCATGATTCCCAGCTGTATATTGACCCTTGGGGCACCCATGACTGCCTGGTCTGTCTCTTCTTAGCCTGAGGACTGCATCCTGCCGACTACGCCAAGTGAAAGCAGGTTGTGGGATGCAGTGACAGACAGAAGGCAGAGCAAGGGTTAACAAATTTAACAGTTTTTAATTTAACAGGGGTTAACTCCTCACAGGGAGATTAAGGGTTAAACAAGGGAATAGCAGTCTAATTGTAAAGATATGCAGAGTTGATAAGCAAAGTGATGGCAGTTCTTGTGCACTTATCATGTCAGGAGTCCCTCAGACTACAGTTACTACTTGGGGATTGGTAGCACCAACAACGGCAGACGTGTGGTTTGTCCAAGGATAGAATCGTAGAGTTGGAAGGGACCTCCTGGGCCATCTAGTCCAACCCCCTGCTCAAAGCAGGATTCGCTAAATCATCCCAGTCAGATGTCTGTCCAGCCTCTGTTTGAAGACTTCCATTGAAGGAGAACTCACCACTTCGCGTGGCAGCCTGTTCCACTCATTGATCACTCTAACTGTCAAAAAGTTTTTTCTAATATCTAATCTGTGTCTCCTCCCATTCAGTTTCATCCCATTGCTTCTAGTCTTTCCTTGTGCAAATGAGAATAAAGTTGATCCTTCTACAATGTGACAGCCCTTTAGATATTTGTAGACAGCTATTAAGTCTCCTCTCAGTCTTCTCTTTTGCAAACTAAACATTCCCAAATCCTGCAACCTTTCCTCATAAGACAGGGTTTGCAGACCGGTCACCATTCTGGTCGCTTTTTTCTGAACTTGCTCCAGTTTGTTGATGTCTTTTTTAAAATGTGGCGCCCAAAACTGGACACAATATTCCAGATGAGGTCTGACCAAAGAGGAGTAGAGGGAAATAATGACTTCACGTGATCTAGACTGTATGCTTCTGTTAATACATCCTAGAATTGCATTTGCCTTTTTTGCTGCTGCATCACACTGTTGACTCATATTCAGTCTGTGATCTATTAGTATACCCAAGTCTTTTTCACATGTGCTGTCACTTAGCCCTATTCCTCCCATTCTATATATGCTTTTTTCATTTTTATTGCCCAGATGTAGTACTTTGCATTTCTCCCTGTTAAAAACCATTCTGTTAGTTGCTGCCCACTTCTCCAGTTTATTTAAATCTTTTTGAATCCTCTCTCTCTCTTCTCTAGTATTAGCTATCCCTCCTAGCTTTGTGTCATCAGCAAATTTAATCAGTTTACCCTCAATTCCTTCATCTAAATCGTTGATAAAGATGTTGAACAATACAGGGCCCAGGACAGAGCCCTGTGGTACCCCACTTGAGACATTCTTCCAACTGGATGTGCAGCCATTTACGACCACTCTTTGGGTCCGATCACTAAGCCAGTTATGAATCCACCTAACAGTTGCCTTGTCCATTCCATACTTAGTCATTTTTCCAATAAGGATTGTATGAGAGACTTTGTCAAATGCTTTGCTGAAGTCAAGATATACTATATCTACAGCATTTCCTTGATCCACCCAATCAGTGATACCGTCATAGAAGGAAATTAAGTTAGTCTGACATGACTTATTAGCTACAAACCCATGCTGACTCTGTTTAATCACTTCATTCTTATCCAGGTATTGACATACATGTTGTTTAATAATTTGTTCAAAGATCTTTCCTGGTATAGAAGTCAGACTCACCGGCCTATAGTTGCCTGGGTCCACCTTCTTCCCCTTTTTGAAGATAGGAACAACATTTGCTCTTCTCCAGTCTTCTGGCACTTCTCCTGTTCTCCAAGAATTTTCAAAGATTATGGAGAGGGGTTCAAAAATTTCTTCTGCTATCTCCTTCAGTACTCTGGGGTGTAATTCATCTGGACCTGGAGACTTGAATTCATTTAGGTTAGCTAAGTGTTTCCTCACTGTCTTTCTGTTTATAGATATCCTGGATTCTTCTATTCCCTTAATAGGACAGTGAAGAACAGTTGATGTCACATTTCCTTTCTGAGAGAAAACAGATGCAAAATAGGAATTTAAAAGTTCGGCCTTCTCAACATCCTGTCTTACCATTTCATCATTTTCATCCTGTAAAAATCCTATAGCATCTTTGACTTTTCTTTTACTTTTGACATATCCCCAAAATCCTTTATTATTGCTTTTGACATCTCTTGCAAGCCTCAATTCATTGTCAGCTTTAGATAATCTGATCTGTGCCCTGCAGGTTCTGCAGACAGCATTATATTCTTCTTTAGATATGCCTCCCTCTTTCCATTTTATAAACATTTTTTTCTTCCTTTTTAGCATGTGCTTAAGTTCTGTGTTCATCCATCCTAGTTTCCTTAAATGCTTCCTATTCTTCCCTCTTTTTGGAATTGTTAACAACTGTGCTTTGAGAATTTCATTTTTCAAGATTTCCCATCCTTCCTGGACATTTTTGTCTTTAAGGATATTCAGCCATTGGATCCCTCCAATTCTCTTTCTGAATCCCTTAAAATCTGCCTTTCTGAAATCTAATCTTGACGTCTGAGTCTTCACAGGTCTTCCGCCTCTAGTTATCCAAAATTCTAAAATAGCATGGTCGCTACCTCCTAGGGTCCCAGCCACTTTTACCTACTCAACCATTTCCTCCCTGTTTATAAGGATTAGATCCAAGGTAGCAGTTCCCCTTGTTTTCTCCCTTACCTTTTGGAAGATAAAGTTGTCAGCAAGAGAGGATAAGAATTTCCTTGACCTGTTAGTTTTGCCTGAGAGAGATTCCCAACAAATGTCTGGATAGTTGAAATCTCCCATGACAACTATGTCATATTTTTTGGAGAACTTGGCCATTTGATGCATAAAGAGTTCATCCATATCTTCAGCTTGCACAGGCGGCCTGTAGTAAATGCCTACAATGGTGTCCTTTCCATTGTTCTTTCCTTGTATTCTTACCCAAACAGTTTCCACAGAACTCCCAGTCTCTGAAGCTTCAATCTCTGTGCAGATATACGCGTTTCTAACATACAATGCGACACCTCCTCCTCGTTTATCAAGTCTGTTTCTTGCAAATAAGTTGTAGCCTTCTAGTCTTGTATTCCAATCATGTGTATTGTCCCACCAATTTTCAGTGATTCCAATGACATCATATTTCTTTTCCTGTGTTAGTAGTTCCAATTCTCCTTGTTTGTTGCCCATGCTTTGTGCATTAGTATAGAAACATTTTAGTTTGTGATTGGTTTCTCTTTCTCCAATATTTTTATTAATTAGATTCTTTCCTCTTTGTTCTTCCTTTCCACTTCTAATAGCAGAGTTCTCAATAGCATTTGTCAGGTGTATGGCTTTTTCTGGTCTTTTGCTTCCCTTCCCATGTTGTTCTAGTTTAAAGCTCTCCTTACAAGTGTAGCAAGGCGACTTCCAAATACATGCTTTCCAGTCTTCGTAAGGTGCACCCCATCTCTAGCAAGTAGTCCATCGTATAAGTAGTTCATTCCGTGATCCAGAAATCCAAATAGTTGCTGACGGCACCATCGACGTAGCCAGTTGTTCACCTGCAGAATCTTATTCCACCTCCTTGTTCCATGGCCATCCACTGGGAGGATGGAAGAGAAGACCACCTGCGCTCCCAGTTCTTTCACTTTCTTGCCTAAGTCTTCAAAGTCTCTGCAGATGGTTTCCTGGTCGTTTCTTGCGGTGTCATTTGTCCCCACATGTAGTAGCAGGAATGGGTAGTCATCTGTAGGTCTGAAGAGTCCTGATATCCTGTCAGACACATCTTTAATTTTTGCACCTGGAAGACAGCACATTTCTCTTGAAGTTATATCCGGTCTGCAGATAGCGGCCTCTGTTCCTCTCAACAGGGAATCCCCCATGACCACCACTCTCCGTTTCTTCTTCACAACATTTTTCTTTCTCCATCCAGGAGGACTCTGAAGGCGTACAAGGTTGCTGTTTGTTGGCAAAGTCTTATCCTGGTGTATTTCTTCATTGTTTTCCTGCGTGAGAGCCTGGTACTGGTTTCTGAGCAGTATGGATGCTGACTGCCTCCTGATCCTCCTGCTTCTCTGGGTCACATGTCTCCATTCCTCTGTTTCTTCAGGTGCACTTCGAATTTCTTCTCTTTCTGTAACATGAAGAGATAATTCTGCTCTGTCTAAGAACTCTTCACCTTCCTTAATGATCTTCAACGTAGCTAACCTCTCTTCGAGATTTTGCAACTTTTCCTCCAACAGGGACACAAGCTTGCATTTGTGGCATGTGAAGTTTGGCTTTTCCACAGGTAAATCTGTGAACATGTAGCAAGAAATGCAGCTCACCAAATGGCTCCTGTCCTCTTCCATCTTGAGATTTCTTAAAAACGATGTAAGACGAGCCAAAATTCGGCGCGCGGTTTTTCCGATTTCCTCTTTTCAGCTGCAACAGCCAAAACCCAGTGATCGTTGAGCTCGCGGAGACTCTTCACTTATCCCAGAAGGCACTGGGAATATGCAAATGATCTCCTCAAGACTCTTCCCCTGGTTTGAGAGATTCTGTTGGTAATGCAGTTCGCCTCCTGGTGGTAACGGTCAGTCTCCGGCAACTTCCAATGAGCCCTTAGTCCATGAGTAAATGTGGCTGAAATAAACAAGGCTGCAGCACTATCATGGTCCATCATGGGTGTGCCGGTATGTGCTGGTAAGGTGGGCCGCAAACATCTATCCAGCATCCAGTTCTCTCTATGTGGCACATGCGTTGTTCTCACGGTCGGGAAACGCACGGCACCTCACTCTCTGCCAGTTACTGGGCACACTGTGCTTCTCCCTCTGTAATCCATGCTGGTGATGGTGGGCGTACACAGACGTGGGACAGCACAGTCCCGTTGCTCAAGGGATGGAGTACACCTCTCTCTGTGCTGCACGCTGCCTGTTCCCCCAAGACTGACTGCTTCCATGTGCACTTTGGCTTCGCAGCTTAGCCATGCCCCCTGATTCTGAGTGCAAAGGTCTGTCCAGTCTCTTACTCTTTCCCCCGGACAACAGAGGAGACAGCCCCGACAGTTCCGGACCCAGAACAGGACAGGTACCCACGGCCCTGTTCTCCTCCTTAAACCTCTTAGGCCGGCGTCACACTAGAGAGGAATATGGACGAGTGAGAGGCGTTAAAAAGATGCACTGCACACGGACCAATGATTCTCTATGGGGTAGCTCCCATCAGCCGTATTTTTCTCGCGTATTTTCTACGGTCCGTGCCAATCGCAGCATGCTGCGATTGTCAGCATATTACGACCGTAGTACGCCAATGCAAGTCTATGGGTGCGCAAAAAAACGCATTACACACGGACCACCCTTGTGACTTGCGAGAAATACGCAAGACTTCTCCTTGTGACAGGAAATGGGTCAATCCATCATCAGGAAGCTTAGACATGCAAATTAGCTCAAAAAGCGCCCCAGACATCCAGGAAGTACGCCTCCACGGAGTACAGCATCATGGCACCCTACCAGAATCTGAATGTGGAGCTGCTAATTGTTCTTGTGCAGGATCGCCCAGAATTATGGGACCAACGGGATGCACATTATGCCGACCGGGCAAGAAAGGAGGCTGCATGGAGGCGCATATGTCACAAAATGTTCCCTGATTTTGGTGATCGGCCACATGAGGAGCAGCAGCACATAAGTACGTGCACATAAGTTATGTATGTCAAATTACCTGCCATCAAAAAATTATTTTACAAGTAGGCCCCCCACATCCTGTACTTCTGATATTGGGCTCTTGTGGCTTGCAAATTATTTTTGGACCCACTGTTTGACCCTGAGAGAATGTTACTCTGTCCCCAAGCTCCTCTTAATGCCTAGCAAAAACAGTTTAAAGAGTTGCTAATTGCCACATGAGCTACTGTGACCCTGTGCATCTGGCGTGGTTGCACCAATGCTATATGCCACCCCGGGTAGAACTCACACCCTAGTAGGCCACATGACTTTGATACTAGTTCAAAAACTTGTTTTAGGCAAATTGTAATTTGTCATTCTTTTATGTCACATTGCAGTCAAAGATGTGATGAGACGCAGGCGCAGCATCCGTGACCAGTATCGCCGTGAGTGCAAGCAGCTGGCAAGAAGTGGTTCTGCGACCCACACAAAGTGGAAATATGTTTATTTCGACCGCCTCTCGTTCCTCGCTCCAATTATGGATCTTAGACCGTAAGTATACCAAAAACACCACATGACTAGTGTTGAGCATTCCGATACCGCAAGTATCGGGTATCGGCCGATACTTGCTGTATCGGAATTCCGATACAGACTTCCGATATTTTTTCAATATCGGAAGTCGGCATCGGAATCGGAAGTTCAAAGTTGATTGACAGCCTGACGTCATCATGATGCGCGGTGTGTGCGCATCATGATGCGCCGTCATTTCGGGCCTTCCGGGGGTCTCTGCCGGCCTGCCGGGGGGCTGTGTGGACTGCCCGGGGTCTGTACCGGCCTGCCGGGGGTCTCTGCTGGCCTGCCGGGGGGCTGTGTGGACTGCCCGGGGTCTGTACCGGCCTGCCGGGGGGCTGTGCCGGCCTGCCGGTGGTCTGTGCACCCTGTGGGGGTCTGTACCGGCCTGCCGGGGGGCTGTGCCGGCCTGCCGGGGGGCTGTGCTGATGTCCGGGGGTCTGTGCAAGCATCGTCCGATGGGACTACAAGTCCCATCTGGCGATGCCTGCTACCATGACAGTGATTGACACATTAGCCAGTGATGGGACAGTAGTAGTCCCATCATCCGGCTAATGTGTTAAATGTTAAAAAAAAAAAAAAAAAAAAATACTACATACATACTACATACATACTACATGCATGCTACATACATACTACATGCTACATACATACTACATACATACCACATATATACTACATACATACTACATGCATGCTACATACATACTACATACATACTACATGCATGCTACATACATAACATATATACTACATGCATGCTACATACATACTACATGCTACATACATACTACATACACTCACTGGCCACTTTATTAGGTACACCTGTCCAACTGTGTGTTAAGACTTAATTTCTAATCAGCCAATCACATGGCGGCAACTCAGTGCATTTAGGCATGTAGACATGGTCAAGACAATCTCCTGCAGTTCAAACCGAGCATCAGTATGGGGAAAAAAGGTGATTTGAGTGCCTTTGAACGTGGCATGATTGTTGGTGCCAGAAGGGCTGGTCTGAGAATTTCAGAAACTGCTGATCTACTGGGATTTTCACGCACAACCATCTCTAGGGTTTACAGAGAATGGTCCGAAAAAGAAAAAAAATCCAGTGAGCGGCAGTTCTGTGGCCGGAAATGCCATGTTGATGCCAGAGGTCAGAGGAGAATGGGCAGACTGGTTCGAGCTGATAGAAAGGCAACAGTGACTCAAATTGCCACCCGTTACAACCAAGGTAGGCAGAAGAGCATCTCTGAACGCACAGTGCGTCGAACTTTGAGGCAGATGGGCTACAGCAGCAGAAGACCACACTGGGTACCACTCCTCTCAGCTAAGAACAGGAAACTGAGGCTACAATTTGCACAAGCTCATCGAAATTGGACAGTAGAAGATTGGAAAAACGTTGCCTGGTCTGATGAGTCTCGATTTCTGCTGCGACATTCGGATGGTAGGGTCAGAATTTGGCGTAAACAACATGAAAGCATGGATCCATCCTGCCTTGTATCAACGGTTCAGGCTGGTGGTGGTGGTGTCATGGTGTGGGGAATTTTTTCTGGGCACTCTTTGGGCCCCTTGGTACCAATTGAGCATCGTTGCAACGCCACAGCCTACCTGAGTATTGTTGCTGACCATGTCCATCCCTTTATGACCACAATGTACCCAACATCTGATGGCTACTTTCAGCAGGATAATGCGCCATGTCATAAAGCTCGAATCATCTCAGATTGGTTTCTTGAACATGACAATGAGTTTACTGTACTCAAATGGCCTCCTCAGTCACCAGATCTCAATCCAATAGAGCATCTTTGGGATGTGGTGGAACGGGAGATTCGCATCAGGGATGTGCAGCCGACAAATCTGCGCCAACTGTGTGATGCCATCATGTCAATATGGTCCAAAATCTCTGAGGAATGCTTCCAGCACCTTGTGGAATCTCTGCCACGAAGAATTGAGGCAGTTCTGAAGGCAAAAGGGGGTCCAACCCCTTACTAGCATGGTGTACCTAATAAAGTGGCCAGTGAGTGTATATACTACATGCTACATACATACTACATACATACTACATGCTACATACATACAACATATATACTACATACATACTACATACATACTACATGCATGCTACATACATACTACATGCATACTACATGCATGCTACATACATACTACATGCATGCTACATACATACTACATGCATGCTACATACATACTACATACATACTACATATATACTACATGCTACATACATACTACATACATACTACATGCTACATACATACTACATATATACTACATACATACTACATACATACTACATGCATGCTACATACATACTACGTGCATACTACATGCATGCTACATACATACTACATGCATGCTACATACATACTACATGCATGCTACATACATACTACATACATACTACATATATACTACATGCATGCTACATACATACTGCATGCTACATACATACTACATACATACCACATATATACTACATACATACTACATGCATACTACATACATACTACATGCATGCTACATACATAACACATATACTACATGCATGCTACATGCTACATACATACCACATACATACTACATACATACTACATGCATGCTACATACATACTACATGCATGCTACATACATACTACATATATACTACATGCATGCTACATACATACTACATGCTACATACATACTATATGCTACATACATACTACATGCATGCTACATACATACTACATACATACTACATGCATGCTACATACATACTACATGCTACATACATACCACATACATACTACATATATACTACATGCATGCTACATACATACTGCATGCTACATGCATGCTACATACATGCTACATACATACCACATATATACTACATACATACTACATACAATACATTCATACAATACATACATAGACATACAGTACATATAACATAGAGTAACATACTTACCAATACTTGTCACATTGTTCCCCGAAGCCATTGTCTTTTAAAGGAATAAATATTAACATAACAAACCACAAAAATACTCACCCACGATCCGAAGCAGTCCACGAGTGTGTCCCACGACGATCTTGGGTAGAGAACTGCAGCATCAGCTGATGCCGCCGTTCTCTACGGGCTGCAGGAATCCAATGACGGAAGGTAGGTATCCTTCCGCACTGTATTCCTCCGCCACTTAAAAAAAAAAAGTCCCTAGTCTCACTTTATGCCATTGCTGTTTGGGAATTTTTTTTTAAGTGGCGGAGGAATACAATGCGGAAGGATACCTACCTTCCGTCATTGGATTCCTGCAGCCCGTAGAGAACGGCGGCATCAGCTGATGCTGCAGTTCTCTACCCAAGATCGTCGTGGGACACACTCGTGGACTGCTTCGGATCGTGGGTGAGTATTTTTGTGGTTTGTTATGTTAATATTTATTCCTTTAAAAGACAATGGCTTCGGGGAACAATGTGACAAGTATTGGTAAGTATGTTACTCTATGTTATATGTACTGTATGTCTATGTATGTATTGTATGAATGTATTGTATGTAGTATGTATGTAGTATATATGTGGTATGTATGTAGCATGTAGTATGTATGTAGTATGTATGTAGTATGCATGTAGCATGCATGTAGTATGTATGTAGCATGTAGTATATATGTAGCATGTAGTATGTATGTAGCATGCATGTAGTATATATGTAGTATGTATGTAGCATGTAGTATGTATGTAGCATGCATGTAGTATGTATGTAGCATGTAGTATATATGTAGTATGTATGTAGCATGCATGTAGTATATATGTAGTATGTATGTAGCATGTAGTATGTATGTAGTATGTATGTAGTATGCATGTAGTATGTATGTAGTATATATGTAGTATGTATGTAGCATGCATGTGGTATATATGTAGTATGTATGTAGCATGCAGTATGTATGTAGCATGCATGTAGTATATATGTAGCATATATATGTAGTATGTATGTAGCATGTAGTATATATGTAGTATGCATGTTGCATGCATGTAGTATATATGTAGTATGCATGTTGCATGCATGTAGTATATATGTAGTATGTATGTTGCATGTAGTATATATGTAGTATGAATGTAGCATGTATGTAGTATGAATGTAGCATGTATGTAGCATGCAATTTTTTTTTTTTTTTTACATTCAACACATTAGCCGGATGATGGGACTACTACTGTCCCATCATTGGCTAATGTGTCAATCACTGTCATGGTAGCAGGCATCGCCCGATGGGACTTGTAGTCCCATCGGACGATGCCTGCACAGACCCCCGAAGCCTGCACAGCCCCCCGGCAGGCCGGCACAGCCCCCCGGCAGGCCGGCACAGCCCACCGGAGCCTGCACAGACCACCGGCAGGCCGGCACAGCCCCCCGGCAGGCCGGAACAGCCCACCGGAGCCTGCGCAGCCCCCCGGCAGGCCGGCACAGCCCACCGGAGCCTGCACAGCCCCCCCGGCAGGCCGGCACAGCCCCCCGGCAGGCCGGCACAGACCACCGGAGCCTGCACAGACCCCCTGGCAGGCCGGCACAGCCCCCCGAAAGGCCCGTACAGACCCCAGAGAGGCTGTACAAGGGAAAAACAGGGTTTTTCTTATTCCGATACCGGAAGTCCCATAGACTTGAATGGGACTTCCGGTATCGGAATCGGCGATACCGATACTTTTTTTTAAGATCGGCCGATCCATTCCGATCCGATACTTTGAAGTATCGGACGGTATCGCTCAACTCTACACATGACACAAATGCTTCTTTTTGGCCCAATCAAAAATTTCCTTTTTCTACATTTTATATTTAATTACAGAACTCAGTCTAACATTACTGAAAAGGAGATTGGGTCTGATTCAGAGGCCATCAGCGATCCTATAGGTGGAGGGGTTGAGATGTCTGGCACATCTTGTGACCTTCCAAGGAGCCAGGCCCAAGTGACTTCTCCTGCTCGACCTGATCCTGCCCTAGAACCTGGCCCACCACCAGAAACACCACCACCAGGAACAGAACCACTACAAGGACCGTCAGCTGCATCACCACCCAACATCCAGGATGAACAGGGCAACAGCAGCAGCCCAACTGTTTGGCTAGAGGGCAACCCCCAGCCTGCTGTGCCAACCAGGTGACGTTGACGAAGGCGCCATATCCCTACCACTGATACCAGGACAAATGTGGATACAAGGGACCAAAATTCTTGTGTCAGAGTTGCCACTGGTGATGGGGAGGAGGAGTACTCATGCAGCCTTGCCCATTATCTTCGTTCCCTTCCCCGTGAGGTGCAGGTACGTGTGCGAGGATCCATTCAGATCCTAATTGACGCAAGCACACCCCCAATACCCCTCATGAGGTGTTTGAGTTTCTGGAGAGGTGGCAGTTGTCACCCAGGAATCTCATGCGTCTTAACCCACACCCCCAAGTGCTTGCTCAATCAGGGTCTGAGGATCCTCCTACACATGGGCCAACACCTCACACCCTTCCCCCCCCTACCCAACATTGGCAACATCATTCCCAAATGTCAGGGTATAACCCAGCACACTAATATGGCCACTTGTTCCCAGCCAACGTTGGAGGCTGGTCCCAATCTGGTTGGGGACGACATGGCCATTTTGGTGGTTTAGACTCACGGCCCTACCAGCCCCAACAGGAGAGTCGTCTCCAATATCATAGTGCCCAGTATCCTCCTCAAGCCCATGAGCCGGCCCACTACCTCCATCATGGGCAAGAGCATGCCCCCACACAGGCCGAGGGCCAAGTTGGCCAAACGAGCCATCAGGCAACACAGGCTAGGCTGCCGCCTTCTCCCCCCCTACATACTAAAATTTATAAGTTTGTGTGTTTTTTTTGTGGTTAATGCTGTATTGTAACATTTTAACAATTCTTTTTGGTTCTAAGGCCAATTATGGCCATTTTGCTAAATAACATATGGCTTCACAAGGCCTTTAAAAAAAGGATACATAAAAAGTTTTAACTTTCAATTGTTGTTGTCTTTATCAATGATGCACTTACATCATGGCATGCTGCCATATGCTTACATATTGATTTAGAAACAGAGAAAAGACATAAGGGGTTGCAATATATATAGTTTCCCAAAGGCCAAAATGAAAAATTTATAACATAGACACAGCATGCTCTTGCCAAGAAGTTTCCCCCTCAGGTGGCATAAAGTAATTTGTGAAAATATCATGCACTTTGAGCCCAGAGAGCGGTCTACGTTGAGGGTTGATAGGTGGTCTCGCCCTATGTACATTGTCTGACCCACGCAAAACACCAGCAGAGGAGGAACAATCATGTATCCTGGTGAAGTTATGGCGAACGCCACATGCTTTAATTAGTTCAAAAACATTTTGTTCACTCAGCTGAATGGCAGACTGTAGGACCTGCCATTTGGCCCAATGAATGCCAAAGGAACACTCCACCAGTCGCCGAGCACGTGATAGGTGCAAGTTACAAATTCAGCGCCGGTGGTCCAGGTTACGCCGGGGATATGGCCTCATGACATTGCGCGTTAAGTGCCACATGGACATAAGGGACTGATTCTTGAGTGGATCCTGGTAGCTGGCATGGTGGTGGTAGATCCAACTGGTTGGTGCGTAGCCGCCGACCCATAATGGAAGTATTGAAGACTCTAGAGTCTCCCATCCTTCCATAGGCCCCAATGTCAACAATTATAAACTTGTATTGAGGGTCAGCCAGAGCCAACAATACAACAGAAAAGTATTGTTTATAATTGAAGAATTGTGAGCCAGAGTTCGGCAGCTTACGCACCCGGATATGTTTGCCATCAAGGGCCCCAATACAATTAGGAAACTGGCATTCCTCCTCAAAGTCCCTTGATATCCTCAACCAGTCTTCCATCCTGGGCTGGGGCATGACGAGTTGATGTAGTCTTGACCATATTTGACTACATGTCGACCCGACTATGCCAGAAATGGTAGATCTTCCAATGCGAAACTCATGTTGGAGGGCGGCATAAGACAGGCCAGTGGACAGGAAGCTGAAGAACAACAGAAATGAAACATTTTAGAATGCATAAATTAACAAAACTCCAGGTACATACATACCAAACTTGTTAGTGATTCATATCTACTAACACACATATATTTGGTCGCACAATCACTACGTGATATTCAGTACATATTACACATAACATTCTGGTCTGTAAGTTTATATATATCTGGAATAAGATGAGGGCATTAAACTTAGGACAAAATAAAAAACATACTTTGGGTAATCATCATCATGAATATAGAGAATGTGGTTGTGTAGTACATACCGTAATGTGAGTAGAAGTCGCTCCTCTGCAGATATAGCTTTGCGCATCCTTGTGTCCTGAAAGGTTATCCCAGGATCCCAGGGTGCACTGTCTCCAAGAGTAGATCAAATGTTGCAAGGCTCATGCGACAGTATTTGTAAAATTTTTCCAGATGATCCCGCAGAGAAGAATAGAGGGGCTGAAAATGACCTCTTGTGAGTAGTTGCATCAAAAGTGGATGGACCCACATGCATCCCCTCCTCCTCGGATCCACAATCACTGGGTATGGCTGGCCATAGAGCCTGGACAAAACCCAGTTGAAGAGAACACAGTCAGTTGGGGTGAACTGAAGTGTGTCAGACATACAGTGGGGAAAAAAAGTATTTAGTCAGTCAGCAATAGTGCAAGTTCCACCACTTAAAAAGATGAGAGGCGTCTGTAATTTACATCATAGGTAGACCTCAACTATGGGAGACAAACTGAGAAAAAAAAATCCAGAAAATCACATTGTCTGTTTTTTTTTTCATTTTATTTGCATATTATGGTGGAAAATAAGTATTTGGTCAGAAACAAAATTTCATCTCAATACTTTGTGATATATCCTTTGTTGGCAATGACAGAGGTCAAACGTTTTCTGTAAGTCTTCACAAGGTTGCCACACACTGTTGTTGGTATGTTGGCCCATTCCTCCATGCAGATCTCCTCTAGAGCAGTGATGTTTTTGGCTTTTCGCTTGGCAACACGGACTTTCAACTCCCTCCAAAGGTTTTCTATAGGGTTGAGATCTGGAGACTGGCTAGGCCACTCCAGGACCTTGAAATGCTTCTTACGAAGCCACTCCTTCGTTGCCCTGGCGGTGTGCTTTGGATCATTGTCATGTTGAAAGACCCAGCCACGTTTCATCTTCAATGCCCTTGCTGATGGAAGGAGGTTTGCACTCAAAATCTCACGATACATGGCCCCATTCATTCTTTCATGTACCCGGATCAGTCGTCCTGGCCCCTTTGCAGAGAAACAGCCCCACAGCATGATGTTTCCACCACCATGCTTTACAGTAGGTATGGTGTTTGATGGATGCAACTCAGTATTCTTTTTCCTCCAAACACGACAAGTTGTGTTTCTACCAAACAGTTCCAGTTTGGTTTCATCAGACCATAGGACATTCTCCCAAAACTCCTCTGGATCCTCCAAATGCTTTCTAGCAAACTTCAGACGGGCCCGGACATGTACAGGCTTAAGCAGTGGGACACGTCTGGCACTGCAGGATCTGAGTCCATGGTGGCGTAGTGTGTTACTTATGGTAGGCCTTCTTACATTGGTCCCAGCTCTCTACAGTTCATTCACTAGGTCCCCCCGCGTGGTTCTGGGATTTTTGCTCACTGTTCTTGTGATCATTCTGACCCCACGGGGTGGGATTTTGCGTGGAGCACCAGATCGAGGGAGATTATCAGTGGTCTTGTATGTCTTCCAATTTCTAATTATTGCTCCCACAGTTGATTTCTTCACTCCAAGCTGGTTGGCTATTGTAGATTCAGTCTTCTCAGCCTGGTGCAGGGCTACAATTTTGTTTCTGGTGTCCTTTGACAGCTCTTTGGTCTTCACCATAGTGGAGTTTGGAGTCAGACTGTTTGAGGGTGTGCACAGGTGTCTTTTTATACTGATAACAAGTTTAAACAGGTGCCATTACTACAGGTAATGAGTGGAGGAAAGAGGAGACTCTTAAAGAAGAAGTTACAGGTCTGTGAGAGCCAGAAATCTTGATTGCTTGTTTCTGACCAAATACTTATTTTCCACCATAATATGCAAATAAAATGAAAAAAAAACAGACAATGTGATTTTCTGGATTTTTTTTTCTCAGTTTGTCTCCCATAGTTGAGGTCTACCTATGATGTAAATTACAGACGCCTCTCATCTTTTTAAGTGGTGGAACTTGTACTATTGCTGACTAACTAAATACTTTTTTTCCCCACTGTATTTGCAAACAACCAGTAAGACACCAACACAAGCACAGCACCAAAATGGGCAGATTGGAGACTGCCACCTGATGTTGAGGCAATAAATAGGGTTGGTGCTGATGATTTAAATTATGTGCAGGCCTCAAAACCGTTAAATGTCCATTTTGCAAGGTTGTGAGAAAAAAACGGTATACGGATCACATACGGATTACATACGGATGCTTACATGAGAAAAATACGGGGCCACACCCTGACAACGGATGACATACAGAGCACTATTTACGGACCATTTATGCGTATTACGGATGTAAAATACGGTCCGTATTTTTCTACCTTGTGTGTGACTCCAGCCTTATAATGGAGTTTAGACTGGCGTTCACAGGAGACTTAATTTTTCATACATACAGCAATATTGCTATGTATAGCACAAGTAAGGAGATGACCACAGATTTAAGTCCCCTAAAGGGACTACAGCATTCATTAAAACATATTTAAAAATATGAAATGTAAAAATATAAAAGCTCAAATGACCACCTTTTTCACCCATTAAAAATAAAGAAAAAATAGAAAAATACACGTTTGTGTTGTCTTTACATCTGTAAAAGTTTTATCTATCAAAATATAATATTAATTAACCTGGTCAGTAAACGATATAATGAGAAATACAACAATGGCAAAATTAAAAAAAGTTATGGTTCTTGGAAGAAAAGGAAGAAAAAAAGAAAACACAAAAACGGAATTATTTTTACTTAATTGATTGAATTTTAGGCAAAAAATAATTTTTTTTTCAATTGGGTTTTATTTCAGATTTTGCACCATTTTGCTTCATTCATCTTTTAATGTAGTCTATGGTTATAAATGAGCTGAAAGCAGCTTACAAAAAGGTAGCTTTTCTCACAGATTGCTGCTTTCATCACAAATTGATCAAAACTTAATATGGCTTTTGATGATGGAGCATATGACTCGAACACTAAATCAGCCTCCTCCAACAGAAAAGCAGCTTTCTCATGTGAGGTGAAGTGCGAAAAAGTATCCAGTGGATTGTAGTTAGGGTCACATGCAGAGCACATATTGTAATTGTAGGATAAACTCTGTCTGATATAGCCCACAACTTGTAAACTAGTGGAGGACACATTGGAATGCGGTTACTAATAGGGGATTTTCTTTGACTGTTGTAGCTGGATGAACCCATGCCTGCCTATAAAGAATGGAGGAGAATTGCCACCATAGGTAAAGACCCATAGCGAGACAAGCATATGGAAAAGTTGATAGACCTGCTTGGGATGTTTTGGTTGTAGTGAGATTGAGCCGTGAGGGCAAACATGAAGAATCTGACCCCTGAGATAGGGACAGGAATAGGGACAGGAAGGTGAATCCACATGAGTGTACTGTGAGGATGCCCTCTGAAGTTCTGATAAACTAAAAGTCCAGGTGAGCAGAGTTGAAATCGAGGATTGATCGCATTTGTAGGGGAGGAGTGTACCATCACTGTGGTGAGGATCTGGAGAGTTATAGTGAAGCAGCCACTTAAGTGACTGGGAAGGGCAAAGCCAATACCACAGAAGAGGGTATGCTTGTAGGGTAAGTGAGTGCTGGAGTTTTTAATTGTGAAATATGAGGTCTGGCAAGACTCCAGTGAGGTTTTAGTTTGCTGGTGGGTGACACATTTGCAAGTACCCTGAAGTGAGAGGAAATAGATGAGTAACCTTTCTTATATGTAGTTAAATCGGAACACTTAAAGAACTACACCTCCTGCCTGAGAAGCTGTAATAAAATCTTGTTCAACCATTTACTGTTGCTTGATCTCTTGTCCAGGCTCTCAATGTAACACCTGTGACTGGCAACAGAAGGGCATAAAAACATCTGGTGCACCTTCTGATATATCTGCATTTATACATAACCCAGAATTTGTTGTCAGCATGATTTTTCTGATTCTATTGTGTTTGGTGCTGATATGGAAGAGATTTTATTAAGTTTTAAATAATTAAATATTACAATATCTATGTCATGCATCAATTAAGTAATGCTTATTTTGGTAATTCTAAGTGACTTCCACATGATGTAAAGCCCATTTATGACTGCGACCTCTATATCCTAAGATATTGAGATATCCTAAGTAGAGTTGAGCGAAACTGGTCAAAAAAATTCAAAAGTCGCCGACTTTTGGCAAAGTCGGGTTTCATGAAACGAAACCCGACCCTAGGATGAGGTCGGCCACGAGGTCGGCGACTTACGCGCCAAAGTCGCGTTTCAAAAGTTTGTTTTGCGCTCTTTTTCAGCCAATCAGGATCCACGGACACTGTGGGCAACGTGATGACATAGGCACGGGTCACCACCATCTTTCAGAAGGGCATGCAAGTGATTGGCTTGCTTTGGGGGGCGTCACAGGGGGTATAAAAGGGCGTGCACGCCGACCGCCATGTTACTCATGCTGATCTCAGAATAGGGAGAGCTGCTGCTGATGATGATTTTGTAGGGAGAGCGTTAGGCAGGGAAGAAGACACCAAAAACTGCTTCTGCTGCTAGCGATTTTGCCTGTACAACACACCAGTCACTGTGCAGTGCAAGGGGAGGCTATATAGTGGTGTATCAGTGGTGTTGGTTGTTGGGCTGCCTTCTAAGGCTTCCTGACATTCCTGCATTGCTGTTTACCCACTGCTCTGCAAACTGCTTTTTTAAAAGCAATCCCAATTTTTTTTTTGTCCTGCTGAGAAGAAGAAAAAAAAACTGCTTCTGCTGCTAGCGATTTTGCCTGTACAACACACCAGTCAATGTGCAGTGCAAGGGGAGGCTATATAGTGGTGTATCAGTGGTGTTGGTTGTTGGGCTGCCTTCTAAGGCTTCCTGACATTCCTGCATTGCTGTTTACCCACTGCTCCGCAAACTGCTTTTTTAAAAGCAATCCCAATTTTTTTTTTTGTCCTGCTGAGAAGAAGAAAAAAAAACTGCTTCTGCTGCTAGCGATTTTGCCTGTACAACACACCAGTCACTGTGCAGTGCAAGGGGAGGCTATATAGTGGTGTATCAGTGGTGTTGGTTGTTGGGCTGCCTTCTAAGGCTTCCTGACATTCCTGCATTGCTGTTTACCCACTGCTCCGCAAACTGCTTTTTTAAAAGCAATCACAATTTTTTTTTTTTTGTCCTGCTGAGGTACTGAGCTTGCATTTTTTCACACCATACAGCGGTGTACGCTCCTCACACAGTACCGTGTAACGGCTGTTATCACAGCCACAGTGAAGCTATCAGTGAGTCACTCTGTGAGAATAAGTCGAGGACATGCTCCGTTCTTACAGACCTGCACTCTAGGGAGATTCCAATTCTGCCCAATTCTACATACACCTTGTAGTTTGTGATACACTAGCCAATTTCTGCCTGTGACATAGCGCTCAGATACTCAGTGGGCCTCACACAATCCATAAGTGTCCAGTGTCCACAAGTGTGTGCAGAAATTGAAAATCTCCCTTATCCTCTAGTCACTTTGGTCACAGCTCTGCCATCGAGCCTGTGACAGAGCGCTCAGATACTCAGTGGGCCTCACACAATCCATAAGTGTCCAGTGTCCACAAGTGTGTGCAGAAATTAAAAATCTCCCTTATCCTCTAGTCACTTTGGTCACAGCTCTGCCATCGAGCCTGTGACAGAGCGCTCAGATACTCAGTGGGCCTCACACAATCCATAAGTGTCCAGTGTCCACAAGTGTGTGCAGAAATTCAAAATCTCCCTTATCCTCTAGTCACTTTGGTCACAGCTCTGCCATCGAGCCTGTGACAGAGCGCTCAGATACTCAGTGGGCCTCACACAATCCATAAGTGTCCAGTGTCCACAAGTGTGTGCAGAAATTAAAAATCTCCCTTATCCTCTAGTCACTTTGGTCACAGCTCTGCCATCGAGCCTGTGACAGAGCACTCAGATACTCAGTGGGCCTCACACAATACATAAGTGTCCAGTGTCCACAAGTGTGTGCAGAAATTCAAAATCTCCCTTATCCTCTAGTTACTTTGGTCACAGCTCTGCCATCGAGCCTGTGACAGAGCGCTCAGATATTCAGTGGGCCTCACACAATCCATAAGTGTCCAGTGTCCACAAGTGTGTGCAGAAATGGAAAATCTCCCTTATCCTCTAGTCACTTTGGTCACAGCTCTGCCATCGAGCCTGTGACATAGCGCTCAGATACTCAGTGGGCCTCACACAATCCATAAGTGTCCAGTGTCCACAAGTGTGTGCAGAAATTCAAAATCTCCCTTATCCTCTAGTCACTTTGGTCACAGCTCTGCCATCGAGCCTGTGACAGAGCACTCAGATACTCAGTGGGCCTCACACAATCCATAAGTGTCCAGTGTCCACAAGTGTGTGCAGAAATTAAAAATCTCCCTTATCCTCTAGTCACTTTGGTCACAGCTCTGCCATCGAGCCTGTGACAGAGCGCTCAGATACTCAGTGGGCCTCACACAATCCATAAGTGTCCAGTGTCCACAAGTGTGTGCAGAAATTCAAAATCTCCCTTATCCTCTAGTCACTTTGGTCACAGCTCTGCCATCGAGCCTGTGACAGAGCGCTCAGATACTCAGTGGGCCTCACACAATCCATAAGTGTCCAGTGTCCACAAGTGTGTGCAGAAATTCAAAATCTCCCTTATCCTCTAGTCACTTTGGTCACAGCTCTGCCATCGAGCCTGTGACAGAGCGCTCAGATACTCAGTGGGCCTCACACAATCCATAAGTGTCCAGTGTCCACAAGTGTGTGCAGAAATTAAAAATCTCCCTTATCCTCTAGTCACTTTGGTCACAGCTCTGCCATCGAGCCTGTGACAGAGCGCTCAGATACTCAGTGGGCCTCACACAATCCATAAGTGTCCAGTGTCCACAAGTGTGTGCAGAAATTAAAAATCTCCCTTATCCTCTAGTCACTTTGGTCACAGCTCTGCCATCGAGCCTGTGACAGAGCGCTCAGATACTCAGTGGGCCTCACACAATCCATAAGTGTCCAGTGTCCACAAGTGTGTGCAGAAATTCAAAATGTCCCTTATCCTCTAGTCACTTTGGTCACAGCTGTGCTATCGAGCCTGTGACAGAGCGCTCAGATACTCAGTGGGCCTCACACAATCCAAAAGTGTCCACAAGTGTCTGCAGAAATTCAAAATCTCCCCTGTCCTATAGACACCTTGTACCTTGTTTTACATTACTATATAGTTTGTTGGATTTTGTCTACATTTCTACCAAAAATGAGGAAGGTTGGTGGAAGAGGCCGTGGAATTGGGCGGGGGTTGGCAGCTGGTAATGATGGTGTTGGTGGTGGATCTGATGGTAGTGGCAAGAGCAAAATAGAACCGAATGCAGGAGGTGTTGAGCCTGCGTCATCGTCTGGCTACATAAGGCCTCGAACGCTTAGTTTTCTAGGAGTTGGCAAACCGCTTTTAAAGCCAGAGCATCAGGAAAAAGTTTTGTCTTACATTGCTGACTCAGCCTCCAGCTCTATCGCCTCCTCTTCTTCAGTTGTTAAAAGTAAAAGCACTGAGTCGTCATTGGAGGCTCATGTTCATGAACCACACCTTTCCTTGTGTCCTTCACCCCAACCAAGATTGAAGGATGACGCAGGCCATACTACTGATTACTCCATGGAGCTGTTTTCACATACCATGCCTGGATTATCAAGTGAAATGGTGAATTACCCAGGCCAAGATGAATCTGACATGGAGTGCACTGATGCACAGCCGCTGATGGATGATTCTGCTGGTACATTCACTCAGAGCACTACATTGTCCTCGCAGTGTACAGAGCCAGATTCTGACCCTGATGAAACTCAGGTGCCCCTTCCCGCACACTATACCACCATACACGGTGGCACAGAGGAAGGTGCACATGACATAGAAGAAGAGGTGATGGATGACCCAGTTGTTGACCCAGATTGGCATCCATTGGGGGAAGAGTGTGCTGCTTCCAATAGCTCAGATGAGGAGCATCCACAGCAGACATCGACATCGCAACAGCTGTTATCTGGCAGGCCCGGAGCACTCCAAAGACAGGTTCCAAACATCAAAATAGTTGCTGGACAGCTTGTCCAGAGGGTCAAAAGATCACAGCGTGCTAGGCCGCAAAATGTCTGCCAAAGTAGGAAGAGTGCAGTGTGGCACTTTTTTGAACAAAATCCTCATGATCAGGCCAAGGTTATCTGTAAGAAGTGCGCAAAGACCTTTAGCCGAGGGAAAAATCTGAAAAATTTGAATACCAGTTGCATGCTTAGACATTTAACCAGCATGCACTTGCAAGCGTGGACACAACACCAAACCTCAAGTGCCACATGTGCAACTGATCACAACGAAGGTAGTCAGCAACGCTACATTGTTTCCCCCACTGTAAGCCCACCGGTTAGCACAGCAGCAAATGTTGACGTGTCGTTGCAATGCCACAGCAGTCAGGGAATCCCACTGTTATATCAACGAAAGACTGATTGTAGGCCATCAGAAAGAACAACAACTCCATCACCATCATCAACCCTCTCTCAGTCCGCCCTGTCCACCGCTACTTCCACCATATGCAGCTCTCAAGTCCAGCTCACCCTCTCAGACACTATGAGTAGGTCAAGAAAGTACTCAGTCTCTCATCCGCGTACACTGGGTTTGAACGCCCACATTGCCAAACTAATCTCGTTTGAGATGATGCCCTTTTGGTTGGTGGAAAGCGCAGCTTTCCGCGAACTCATGGCCTATGCAGTACCACGCTATGACCTACCCAGTCGCCACTTCTTCTCTCGCAAAGCCATCCCAGCCCTCCACCATCATGTGAAAGACCGCATTGTCCATGCACTCAAGCAGTCAGTGAGCGGAAAGGTGCACCTCACAACTGATGAATGGTCCAGTCGGCATGGCCAGGGCCGTTACGTGTCCATCACTGCGCACTGGGTTAATGTGGTGGATGCAGGGTCCACAGGGGACAGCGGTGGTGGGACAGTGCTGCCTAGCCAACGGTATAGGAAACAGTTGGCTGTAGGCGTTCGACCCTCCTCCTCCAGAAGCGAAAGCTCGTCCACAGAGCGCAGTCGTACGAGCACTCCATCTGCAGCTGCCACTTTTGCACACAATGTGTCCCCCTATCGAGCAGCTAGTGGAAAGCGTCAGCAGGCTGTGTTGCAGATGATGTGTTTGGGCAACAGACACACCGCCGAGGTGCTGGCCGAGTACTTGAAGCGACAAACTGAGTCATGGCTGGGCAGTGTACATCTTGAGGCAGGCAAAGTAGTTAGTGATAACGGCCGTAATTTTGTGGCAGCCATAGCCCTTTCAAAACTCAGCCACATACCTTGCTTGGCTCACACCTTGAACCTGGTGGTGCAGTGCTTCCTCAAAAATTATCCGGAGTTAACAGCCCTGCTCCAGAAGGTGCGAAGACTGTGCGCGCACATCCGCCGGTCGCCTGTACACTCCGTTCGTATGCAGAAGCTGCAGCGATTGCTCCACCTTCCCAACCACCGCCTCATTATCGACATTGCGACAAGGTGGAACTACACCCTGCACATGGTGGAGCGGCTGTGCGAGCAGAGGCAGGCCATAATGCATTTGTGGGAGGATACACGGCCAGGCACTTTGAGAGCAGACATGGAGTTGACAGGTGTGCAGTGGTCGAAGCTGAAAGACCTCTGTAAAGTCCTTCAGTGTTTTGAGGAATGCACACGGCTGGTAAGCGCAGACGACGCCATCCTAAGCATGAGCATCCCACTTATGCGTCTGCTCATGCAAACTTTGACGCACCTTAAGGAGCAGGCGTCTGCAGCCAATGTTGATGAGGAGGAAGAGGAGGAGGGAATCCTTGATGACATTCAGCCATTGTCTGCTCAGGGACCTCTCCTGGACGAGGTGGAGGAAGAAGAGGAGGAGGAGGATGATGATGGGGATAATTACTTAGGGGAGGAGGATGCATCTCGTGGGGCAAGTGAAAATGTTGGCGTGGCAAGGTCTGGTACAGGGTTTGTGCATGACTGGAGGGATGTGGATTTGCCAGAAAGTGCTCCTCCAACCAGAACTCGCAGTGCATCATTGACACCGGGAACATTGGCCCACATGTCAGATTATGCCTTGCAGATCCTAAAAAGGGACCCCCGCATTGCCAAAATGATGAACGATGATGACTACTGGTTGGCCAGCATCCTGGATCCACGCTATAAAGGCAAATTACAAAACATCATGCCACAGGAGAACCTAATATTGGCTAATAAACAAGCAACTCTGGTAAATCGGTTGCTTGAGGCATTCCCAGCACACAGCAGCGGTGATGGTTCTCACACGAGCCGTACGGGCCGGGGGCAGCTTGGCAGAGGTGTTCGTGGTGCACACAGCAGAAGTGGCGTTGCAGACAGGGGTTTCATGACAATGTTGTGGACTGATTTTTCAAATACCGCTCACACAACTGGTAATACTGCATCGATGGAAAGTGACAGGAGACAGCAGTTGTCAACTATGGTTACAAACTACTTTTCCTCCCATATCGATGTTCTCCCACACAGGTCATTCCCCTTTGACTATTGGGCCGCTAAACTGGACACCTGGCCTGAATTGGCCCAATATGCCTTACAGGAGCTCGCTTGCCCAGCTGCAAGTGTGCTATCGGAAAGAGTCTTCAGTGCAGCTGGATCAATCCTGACAGAAAAAAGGACCCGTCTGTCAACCCAAAATGTGGATGATCTAACCTTCATTAAAATGAACCATGCATGGGTTTCCAAGGATTTTGTCCCACCTTCCCCTGATGACACATAGGGTGACAGAAAAATGGCTTGCTTTGGTCCACCTCTTCCTGGGACTTCACCTATTTCGCCTTTTGCATCAGCTGAATGTCCAACATCAACATATGCCACTTTCTAAAACTCCCTAACTGTGCTGCCTCCCCCCCATGGCCGGGGTCACCACCTAGCGCATGACACCGTGCGAGTGCCGTTGCCCTGGACAGGTGGGTAGGCCGACTCTTGGGCGCGGGCACTGGCACAGGGTCCCTCATAGTGCAATCAAGTGTCTCTGACGGTGGTGGTGCACACCCGCCGTCAGACACACCGCTGTACTATGAGGGGCCCAGTGCCAGTACCGACGCCCACGAGTGGGCCCCCCTTGCTTGGGCAGGGCCCCAGCATTTGCAATCTTTACCTCTCCCTGCTCCTCCGCTGTGTAATCTGGGCCGTCAAATCCATGCTGTGCCTGACACCGTCTGAGCCTGCCTCCTGATGTATAGACATATATTTTGAATGTGTACGCTATCCATACATGTTATCTGGGGATACGGTACCCTTTCTAACCTTTGTGCAATCACATGCAATCCATACTGTGCCTGACACCGTCTGAGCCTGCCTCCTGATGTATAGACATATATTTTGAATGTGTACGCTATCCATACATGTTATCTGGGGATACGGTACCCTTTCTAACCTTTGTGCAATCCATACTGGGCCTAACACCGTCTGAGCCTGCCTCCTGATGTATAGACATATATTTTGAATGTGTACACTATGCTATCCATACATGTTATCCAGGGATACGGTACCCTTTCTAACCTTTGTGCAATCACGTGCAATCCATACTGGGCCTAACACCGTCTGAGCCTGCCTCCTGATGTATAGACATATATTTTGAATGTGTACGCTATCCATACATGTTATCTGGGGATACGGTACCCTTTCTAACCTTTGTGCAATCACGTGCAATCCATACTGGGCCTAACACCGTCTGAGCCTGCCTCCTGATGTATAGACATATATTTTGAATGTGTACGCTATCCATACATGTTATCCAGGGATACGGTACCCTTTCTAACCTTTGTGCAATCTTGTGCAATCCATACTGGGCCTAACACCGTCTGAGCCTGCCTCCTGATGTATAGACATATATTTTGAATGTGTACGCTATCCATACATGTTATCTGGGGATACGGTACCCTTTCTAACCTTTGTGCAATCACGTGCAATCCATACTGGGCCTAACACCGTCTGAGCCTGCCTCCTGATGTATAGACATATATTTTGAATGTGTACGCTATCCATACATGTTATCTGGGGATACGGTACCCTTTCTAACCTTTGTGCAATCACGTGCAATCCATACTGGGCCTAACACCGTCTGAGCCTGCCTCCTGATGTATAGACATATATTTTGAATGTGTACACTATGCTATCCATACATGTTATCCGGGGATATGGTACCCTTTCTAACCTTTGTGCAATCACGTGCAATCCATACTGGGCCTAACACCGTCTGAGCCTGCCTCCTGATGTATAGACATATATTTTGAATGTGTACGCTATCCATACATGTTATCTGGGGATACGGTACCCTTTCTAACCTTTGTGCAATCACGTGCAATCCATACTGGGCCTAACACCGTCTGAGCCTGCCTCCTGATGTATAGACATATATTTTGAATGTGTACACTATGCTATCCATACATGTTATCCGGGGATACGGTACCCTTTCTAACCTTTGTGCAATCACGTGCAATCCATACTGGGCCTAACACCGTCTGAGCCTGCCTCCTGATGTATAGACATATATTTTGAATGTGTACGCTATCCATACATGTTATCTGGGGATACGGTACCCTTTCTCACCTTTGTGCAATCACGTGTAATCCATACTGGGCGTGAGAACGGCTGGCGAGCTGTTAAGCAAGCTACAGCACCTGTGGTTTGCACACGTAAGTTTTTAATTTTTTCAGGAATGACGGTTAGGCCTAATTCCGGAACTGCGGTTGACCTGCACTTACTGGGAAATCATCGTTCGCGGGTAATAATTGTAATCACAGATCCCCATCACTAACGTTGTTCAACGGGTTATCTGCAACTGTAAGCGACAAATGCTGGCCTTTTCAGTGTAGCGCACATGCAGCCACGGACATGTAAGGGCATGACACACCAGTTATTGGCCAATCTCATGTGCCAGAGCCTCACGTGTCCCTCTAGTAAGCCGGACTCGGACCGCGGGGCATGACGGAGTCTCGTTCGTTAACGGAATTAAGCTTGCAATGTGTGCATCTTTTCTGTAGCTGGCATGGTTGAGGTTTCCCAAGTGGAGTCGAATTAAACCATAGGCTCCACTCCTGGTGGTGCCCTTCTGGACATTCCTTTAAGGTTCAGCTTTGCAACCATACTGCCCACGTAAAACAAACACTTTGCCTTCATGAACGCTGTTTGGAGGGTCATGACTCGTGGGAATAACGCCGCCCAATCAGTTAACCTGCTAGAGAGATCCTTCGTTGCTCCCAAGCATGACATCACACTCCCTAGGAGGAAGGTAATGCCACTGTGGCGACCGTACTCCTGGGGCGACACAAGTGCACTGATGCCCAGCCACTGCTCGATGAATCTGCTGGTACATTGACCCAGACCACTACATTCCCCTCGCACGCTACACGGCCTGAATCTGACCCTGATGAAACTCAGGTTACCCTTCCCATATACAGTTCCATCTTACACGGTGACAAAGAGGAAGCTGCAGATGAAAGTGCAGGTTCGGCCCACCCGCCATCAGACACACCACCGTACTATCAGGGGCCCTGTGCCAGTGCCGTCGCCAACGAGTGGGCCCCCCCTGCTTGCTCAGGATCACAGCACTTGCAAGGTTGAAATACTGTGCAGTGAGATGGAAGATGGGGACGACGAGGAGTCCAGACTAGTACAGTACGTGCAATCCATACTGGGCCTGACACCGTCTGAGCCTGCCTCCTGAGACATATATTTTGAATGTGTACGCTATCCATACATGTTATCCAGGGATACGGTACCCTTTCTAACCTTTGTGCAATCACATGCAATCCATACTGGGCGTGAGAACGGCTGGCGAGCTGTTAAGCAAGCTACAGCACCTGTCCAGACAAGTACAGGGATTCCCTAGCGAGGAGACTTATTTGATTGTTTTCAATGTTGGGACAGCAATTTTTGGGGAGCACTATACTCTGGAGAATGATAGATGGGGCCCACCATACACTGGAACATTCCAAAGGTGGACATCAGACACTGGAGCAGCATTTACAGGGCCCATTATACACTAGAGCATTAGAAATGGGGCCCATTATGTTTGGAGCATTATTTGGGCCCATAAGACAGTGGAGCTTCATCCATGGGGACCAACATATACTGTAGCATTATGTGGAGCTCATCATATACTGTTTCAAACATTATATGGGACCAATGATTTTGTATGGAGAAATAGATGGGCCTCGTCATGAGATGTAAAAAGTGAGGTATTTTTCATTGTACTATACCGCTATTTCTCTGCCGTATCGGAGCATGATGAGTTGTGGTATGTGTTAAAGGGGCGCTCTTTCGCCCAGGGCACATGAAAACCTGGAGCCAGCCCTACCCCCCCACAACTTTAGCCAAATAACCCCCATTTTTCAGTGCGTAACTTGTATTATGAAGTTAATTAAGGTTGACAAGCTTAAGTAAGAAGAATTGATGCTTTTGGCATTCAAATGGGCACTGTAGGTGTGTTTCCTATCCTCCTCTCACTGCCGACTTTTATTCCCCATTGACTTACATTGGGTTTCGTGTTTCGGGACGGCCCCGACTTTTCCCTATAATCGGACGATCTTGCTCGACCCGACTTTTGGAAAAGTCGGGTTTCACGAAACGAAACTCGACCCTAAAAAAACAAAAGTCGCTCAACTCTAATCCTAAGTAAAGTAATGTGAACTAAGCAGCCTGAAAAAAAAAAAAACTTTGAATTACTTAATTGAGCATTTTAGGTTTGCCTAATAGAATGCAGTTATTAAGACAGCTTTTTACATTTTCCTATGGTAGAATTCTAAACAAAGGACAATCAAATATAAAAATTGGTATAAAATAATAACATAAATCAATCAGAACGTCTAACAAAAAATTTAGAAGTTTTCTTTTTTTAAATGGTGGTATGTGTATTTCTGTAGGACAAATAGATCTAATCTGTGGAGAAGCTAAAAATCAGTTATTGTAGGAATATAAAGGAAGTATGAAAATATAAACTCTGAAATAAACTCAAGGAAAGCAACATGGAAAACATAATAGATTTTTAACCATAGAAAATATACTAGTGCTACCAATTTGGACTAATAGTGTTCTATGGAAGAGGGGTTCTATCTTTAAATTGCTTAGTTACAGGCAATTCTCTCTTTTTGACAAGACTGCTGTAAAAGCATGTCCTCAAAAGGGGTTGTGAATGCAAATTTACGCTAAAAATAGGTGTACACTTCTAAGTTGTGGACTAATTTAGACAGGATTAGGACAGGGATTCAATCATACCACAATTTTTAAATTCCAATTTTGAAAGATAGACACAAATAAAAATAATAATAATGATAATCTATTCAAAACTGTAAAATATTTTCAATTATTAAAACTAATGGAACAGCCAGAGTCATCTATCTGGCTAATCAGTACTTGGACGCCTCCACTTTGGGTCTGTCATTGCATTGGTTGCCCATACATTATAGGATATATACATTTAATCTGCCTGTTCACACCCACAAAGCTCTCCACTGTGCGGCACCCCAGTATATCTCCTCCCTCATTTCTGTTTATTGGCCACTCGTTACGCTCCATAAGTGAATTTCAACTAATATCCACAATAATACGCATTTCACATTCCCAGCTCCATGACTTCTCCCAAGTTGCACCAATCCTCTAGAATGCTCTACCCCAAGAAATTAGGACTCAACACAACTTACACTGTTTTAGGCACTCCCTAAAAACACATCTCTTTAGGGCGACTTATCACGTTCTCTAATCAAAGTCCTTATATATATATTCAATTCTCTACTTCTCTGATCATTACCCGCCATCAAACTCCATCACTCCCAAAAGCACTACAAATATTGGCTGGAGACTACCTCTTGCAGCCTTTATCTATCCCCCATTTCCTCAAGATGGCAGGACCATCATTGTAAATAAGCACCTGTACTTTGTCACCCAATTGCAGATTGTAAGTTCTTATGGGCAGGTTTGTCAAGATTTTTGCATTAATTATTGTATTATCATTAACTTTGTTATGATTGTGGTATATGAACTTTTGAATTCTAAAGTGCTGCGGAATATTTTGGTGCTATATAAATAAAGATTATTATTATATTATTATTAATAACTAAAATTAAACACTTCAACCTACCTGAGAGTCTATTCAATTTATACATTTCAATTTATGATCAGCTTCATGTTATTTTTCTCTATTTGTGGTGGACTATGATGTTTTCTTATCCTCTGCAAAAAAATCATCTGAGTACAGTTCTACTGTCGATGATGCACATTAACAACTCATGAAGGGCCCCTAAGTGATCCAGAGAAAAACTATCTTCTTTCCTCTAGTTTACTATTTCAGTTTGCGTGATCAGATATGAATGTAACATCTGGGAAAGATGGACAGCTTTATCAAAAACATCTGGAAGAATAACAAACTGAGAGTAAATTATCACTACTTTGGGGATAAGAAAAATCTTTGCAAGTCTACTGTAATTATTAAATTATATTTTAAAACCCTCTACATATGTACAGATTATTGCACCCCAACCATTTTCCATATAGTCTGTTGCTCTCAAATGGGTTCCCATACTTTTTCAAATTGCACAAGGATTAAGAAGATCGAATCTATATCTATCAAACAGTTTTTATCCTTGAGATAGTGTCAGAGAAATCTGTTACTTCCTTATATCATATCATACTTTATTAAAACAATATGCCCATGAGATGGCTCTGAAAAGGCATATTTATACAGAAGAATAGAGCTCATATATGCTTACATTTATAAATGAGAAATATTTTTGGAGTCTTGAAAAAAATTAAAGAACCTAGAGAAAAACTTTACAAACACATGCAAGGAATGGAAAATCTGGGTTCTGAGAGCTCAGTGACCACATTCCTTGCCTAGGCATAGTCAAGGGTAGAAGAAATCACTAGAGTCTCCTGAGTTTGCAAGTCTCCACTTTGTATTCTTAGGACACAGAATGAGACACATTCACAAGCTAAGGATCTCAAAAGGTTAATTATCTTGACAATTCCTTTTGTAAGAATGTACAAGCCTACATGACTTCGGTCATTTGACACTTTTGGACTCCCTTTAAAGTCTTGTTGACACTCTGCTAATATCTATTTCAGCGCAAGCCTCTGGGTGAGAAGTAATTTCAACAACAATAGATGAAACAGATTTTTTTTGCCCAAGAACAAGTAGTCTAAATATTCTTGTGTCAGCAAAAACAGGAATTACAGTACCCCACACATTGGTCTGCATTTTTCACTTTAGACAGGTTGTATTAGTTTTAATTAAATGCAGCCAAGTGAAAAAAAATCTATAATCTGAAATAAATTCTAGGTTACAAACTTTGTTGGAACTTTGTAACACTAATATAAGTAGACATTGAAAGCTGAGAAGCTATAATGTGAGATGCCAGGCAGTGTTCCTCATTTGGGTCTATTATGGCAGTTATTCATTGCTTAGATTCTGAAAAAAAATTCTGAAAAGATATGCACAAGATATCTATGTATCCACATCTAACATGTGAAAGGTTTATGTTCAATATTATGTGGCTCAACTGGACACGTGTAGAAGCTTAGATATTTCACTGTCATCTGTATGGATTCTTTAGTGGTAGTAAAAATTCCTCAGCATTTATAGCTTTGCGGGTAATTCAGACTCTTTGATCCTATCATGGAGGTGACGATAATTTCAAACAGGCCCTCTGACATGGGAAAAAATAGGTTTTACATATCATATTGGTTACCTTGAGTTAAAGAAACTTTCATGATGCTGTATTGACCCCTTCATGACAGAGCCCTTTTCCATTTTTTGCGTTTCTGTTTTTTGCTCCCCTTCTTCCCAAAGCCATAACTTTTTGATTTTCTCGTCAATATGATTATGTGAGTGCTTGTTTTTTGCGTGACAAGATGTACATTTGAATGACATAACTCAAAAATGAAAAAAATTACAAGAGTGCTGAAATTGCAAAAAAGTGCACATCCATAATGTTTTTTTGGATTTTTTCTTTACCATGTTCACCAAATGCTAAAACTGATCTGCCATTATGATTCTCCAGGTCATTATGAGTTCATGTACACCAAATATGTCTAGGCTCTTTTTATTTGAGTGGTGAAAAATATCCAAAGTTTGTTAAAAAAAAAAAAATTACGTCATTTTCCGAGACCCGTATGGTCTCCATTTTTTGTGATCTCGGTTTGGGTGAGGGCTTATTTTTTGCGTGCCGAGCTGATACTTTTAATGATACTATTTTGGTGCACATACGATTTTTTGATTGCCAGTTATTGCATTTAAATTCAATGTTATGGTGAACAAAAACATAATTCTGGCATTTTGACTTTTTTCTCGTTACGCCGTTTAGCAATCTGGTTAATTATTTTTTTATATTGATTGGGAGATTCTGAATGCGGTGATACCAAATACGTGTATGTTTAATTTTTTTGTATTGTTTTATTTTGAATTGGGCAAAAAGGAGGGTGATTTAAGCTTTTATTTTTTTATTTGTTAAATAATATAATAATAATAATTTTATTTCTATAGCGCCATCATATTCCGCAGGCAAGCAGGTGTGATGTCAGAAGAGGAGGTGTATAATTGGGTGTCATCAGCATAGAGATGGTACTGGAAACCAAATCTACTGATTGTCCTATAAGGGCAGTATACAAAGAGAAGAGGAGGTGCCTATGAATGATCTGTGAGGAAACCCAACAGTAAGGGAAAGAGAGAGGAGGAGGACTCAGCAAAAGATACAGTGAAGAAGGACTGGCAGAGTTTGATAGTGGCATCAATCTCATCTCCTTAGATCTTGATGCCGAGATTTCCATGTGCGCATACGCCGCCCCCCAGCGGCCATTTTCCCAGAGTCCACCGCACAGGAAACCACGGAGCTGCAGGGGCTCTTGCCTTTCACAAAATATCGGCAGTGCCCCCCTCAGCATCGGAGACCTTCGCAACAGCAATGGAGACACCCGTAGCACCTCCAGACACACCCAAAGCACTGCAGGGCACCCAGCAGCACCGGACACCCCTGCAGCATTGAACACCCGCAGCACTGGATTCCTGCAGCAGTGCACTGCACATCGGACACCCCCTCATGCCAGCCTGTGGCTTGCAGCATCACCCAACTCCTGCCTCCTCCAGCAGCGACCCTGGGACCCCACTTCACCGTAGCCACCACCACCCGGTAAGTAATAAAATGCATGGATTATAAGAAGCTCCACCATTTAAAAAAAAAAACAAGAAACATTTTTCTCCTCAAAACTTGGGGTATGTCTTATAATCCGGAGCGTCTTATAATACAAAAAATACAGTAATCATCATGTGAATGAGACAAAGAAAGAATGCTGAGGAGGAACAGGCTATTTAGTAAGGGAGTAAGAAAGAACCTCATCAGAAAGTACCCCTCCACTGATTCTCAATTTTTCATTTTATTTATTCGTTGCTTGATAACTGTGTTGATTATACTGCTGCAAATTTAACCTTGTGATATATCCATGACATTTGTTCTGCACATGCGCATCCATTCTCTCTAGTAGCGGTGATGTGATTATAACACTGTCTAGTCTTATTTTCCTACCTTCTGTCCTTTACTGCCCTTGCTTCACATTTGAACTTTGTGTCCCTGGTCATGAGACTTCGCGTTGGACATCGTCCTTGTACTCATGCACCTGACCTTTCCTATGTATGACATTGTGGATTCTATGACTATTGTTTCTTGGTCTGTAGACGCATACAGTTGGTTTCTTTTCTATAGGTGACTTTATTTATGAAGTGGACTGAGCCTTGATGGTAAGAGAGTATCTTTGTGATTGGTTAAACTCATTTGAAAAAATGTCTTGTTTCCAGCAACAACCATTCACTGATTAAGCCAATGGCAAAATGAGCATCGGGTGTATTTTGTAGGAGAACAGGTTATTTTTTTGTCCTATATTTACTATATGTACAGTATGTATATTTTTAAACCAAAGGGTTTTTTTCTGATGCCCCTTGCTTCTTTGTCTGTACCTTAGTTCTTTCTTTGTCTTGTTCCCTTGATGACTATATACCCCTTTAACGAGTCCTAAATTATTTTCATTTACCACTTTTTTAAATATAATATTTATATTCACTGCTACTGATATATTTGCTCATTGCCAGGAGGCTATTTTTAAAAGAAGGTCCACATCAAATTTTTATGACTTGTTATTTATGAATTTTATCTACCCATTTTAAATGCAATTATTATGTCTACTTTCTTGTGTTTTCTTAATGACTGAGGTTTTGATGACAGTTTACTAAAGGAATTACTACATTTTTTATAATTGATAATTGTGTTATCTTGACCCATGCATATTTTTTATGGGTTTATTGATCTTTGATAGTAATTGGCCATTTAAAATTTACCAGATATGTTTTGAATTGTTCAGACAGACACTGATTTTGAGGATTTTTAAAATCCCATTTTGCCATCTGCCGTGATTTCTCAAACTCACTTCACTTTGCTCCAGTGTACACTTCCTAACACTGGATCACTGGGTGGTGCATTCAGCACCTAGATCATCCTCAGTGTCTTCCTCTTTGTGGGGTGGTCTGCTGCTCTGCTAGGTGGCTACCTAAAATGTCTCCTCCATTCAGTATTTATTTATTTTAAATAAGTTTTACTGATTATCCAATACTCGGTGCCAATCAGCAGACCAATCAAAGGGCAGGGTTTGTCCCAATTTTAGTGCTAGGCTTTATTTCCTTCACATATAGCCCACTACCTATGTGTTAGTCTGCGATTAGGCTTCTATGATAACCTGCCAAGCTCCTCTTCTGTCACCATCCAAGACCTTTTGTGGTAGTATTTTTCTCTGGTACCAAGTGTTTTTCTGAATTAAGTCCAGTTTCTAGTTGAATCTCCTCAAGCCAGGTGTCTGATCTGTTTAGCAGCTCCAGACTGCTATCCAACAACTAGACACTACAACAAACTCAGTCAAGCTTCCCTGGTGCTGTACTTCAACTCTCCTATGCTAAGCTACCTGAAAAACAAATATGTTCTTTCTGTGTTGTTCACCTGTTTGGCTAGGCTTGACCTGCTGTTTCTAGTACCGCTTATTCACGTGCTATCCTGCACATCCAGCTCTACTAGCCCTCACCATTCCACGTGCCGTTCAGCAAGTCGAGCCCACTTCATTATCGCCTACAGGCTGTGATGCTCATCCTGACATAAAGCTTATAGTATCCACCAGGTGAGCTCATACCACAGTTATTTAATTGTATTCCTCACCTCCTGGTTTGCTTTTTTCTTACTCTTATATTGTTTGTCATATATTCTACTGATTATCTTTTTGATGACTTAAATATATACGTAGAATTAATTTTTTTAATACACCTTACACAGGTGGATGCTCCTCATACAGTACCATCTCTCTGCTGGTACTTTTGGTACATTTTCCCAAACATGAGGAAGTATGGTGGAAGAGGCCGTGGACGTGGGCAGGGGGGCGCAGCTGGTACTGATGGTGGTGGTGCATCGGCAGGTTCGGGCAAAAGCACAATAGCAGCTAAGGCAGGAGGTGTTGAGCCTGCGTCATCATCTGGCCCAAGAAGGCCTGTAAAGTTCCCTTTTCTTGGAGTAGGAAAACCGCTTTTAAAGCTGGAGCATCAGGAACAGGTTTTGGCATACATTGCCGAAACAGCCACCAGCTCTATTGCCTCCAATTCTGAACGTTCGAAACCTGCAAGCACGGAGTCGTCAGTGCAGGGTTCTGGTCAGGAGAAACACTGTTCCTTGTGTCCTTCACCCCCACCAAAAGTTAAGGATGTGGCAGCCCACACTTCAGATTACTCTATGAAGCTCTTTTCACATACCATGCCTGGGTTATCCAGTCAAATCCTGAATTCCCCAGTCCAAGATGAATCTTACATGGAGTGCACTGATGCACAGCCACTGCTAGATGATTCTGCTGGTACATTGACCCAGAGCACTACATTGCCCTCGTAGTCTATTGAGCCAGAATCTGACCCTGATGAAACTCAGATGCCCCTTCCTGCATACTATACCACCTTACACGGTGACACAGAGGAAGGTAAAGAGGAAGGTGCAGATGACTTTGAAGAGGAGGTGATGGATGACCCAGTTCTTGACCCAGATTGGCATCCATTGGGGGAGGAGGGTGGCGCTGACAATAGTTCAGATAAGGAGAAGGATCCGCAGCAGGCATTGACATCGCAGCAGTGGTTATCTGGCAGGCCCGTAGCTGCCCAAAAATGTGTACCAAAAACTAAAAGGGTTGCAGGACAGCTTGGCCAGATGGTCAACTTAGCACAGCGTGCAAGGCCAGAAAATGTATACCATAGTAGGAAGAGTGCAGTGTGGCACTTCTTTATCCAAAATCCTACTGATGAGGCAAAGGTTACCTGTAAGAAGTGAGGAAGGACCTTTAGCCGAGGTAAACAACTCAGAAATTTGAATACCAGTTGCATGCTTAGACATTTAATCAACATGCACTTGCAAGCGTGGACGGACTACAAAATCTCAGGTAGCACATTTGCACCTGCTCCGACTGCAGGTAGCCAGCAACGCTCCATCGCTTCCCCCACTGTAAGACCACCACCACCGTTAAACACACCACCAGCACTAAATGTGGAGGTGTCGTCGCAAGGCCAAAGCACTCAGGGAATCACAATGGTTTTGCAACACAACACTGAATCTAGGCCATCACCACCAATACCATCATCAATCCCCTCTTACTCCATCCAGTCCACCGCTACTTCCCCCATATGCAGCTCTCCAGTCCAGCTCACCCTACCAGACACTCTGAGTAGGACAAGAAAGTACTCATCCTCTCATCCGCGTACACTGTGTTTGAACGCCTACATTGCCAAACTAATCTCATTAGAGATGATGCCCTACCGTTTGGTTGAAAGCAAAGCTTTCCACGAGCTCATGGCCTACGCTGTCTGACGCTATGACCTACCCAGTCGGCACTTCTTTACTCGAAAAGCCATCCCTGCCCTCCACCAACATGTGAAAGACCACATTGTCCATGCACTAAAACTGTCAGTGAGTGGAATGGTGCACCTCACAACAGATGCATGGACCAGTAGGCATGGTCAGGGCCATTATGTGTCCATCACTGCGCACTGGGTTAATATGATGGATGCAGGCTCCACAGGGGACAGCGGCGGTGGAACAGTGCTGCCTAGCCCACGGTATAGGAAACAGTTGGCTGTAGGCTTTTGACCCTCCTCCTCCTCCATCAGCAAAAACTCGTCCACAGAGCGCAGTCGCACGAGCACTCCATCCGCAGCTGGCAGTGTTGCACATGAGGTGTCCCACTATCGAACAGCTAGTGGTAAGTGTCAGCAGGCTGTGTTAAAGATGATGTCTTTGGGCGACAACAGACACACCGAGGAGGTACTGGCCGACTACTTGCAGCGACAAACTGAGTCATGGCTGGGCAGTCTACATCTTGAGGCAGGCAAGGTAGTCAGTGATAACGGCCGTAATTTTGTGGCAGCCATAGCCTGTGCAAAACTCACACACACACCTTGCCTGGCTCACACTTTGAACCTGGTGGTGCAGTGCTTCCTTAATAATTATCCAGAGTTAACATCCCTGCTACATAAGGTGCAAAGACAGTGCTCGCACATCCGTCGCTCAAATGTCCACTCCACTCATATGCAGAAGCTGCAGCGATTGCACCACCTCCCCTAGCACCACCTAATCATAGGCGTTGCAACAAGGTGGAACTCCACCCTGCACATAGTTGAGAGGCTGTGCGAACAGAGGCAGGCTGTAATGTATTTGTGGGAGGATACACAGGCAGGCAATTTGAGGGAAGACATGGAATTTTCGAGTGTGCAGTGGTCAAAGCTGAAAGACCTCTGTAAAGTCCTTCAGTGTTTTGAGGAATGCACACAGCTGGTAAGCGCAGACGATGCCATCATAAGCATGAGCATCCCACTTATGCATCTGCTCATGCAAAGTTTGACACACATTAAGTATCAGGCGTCTGCAGCGGAGGAGGAGGAGGGAAGCCTTGATGACAGTCAGCCATTGTCTGGTCAGGGAACTGTCCTGGACGAGGTGGAGGGAGAAGAGGAAGAGGAGGAGGAGGAGGATGAGGGGGATGATTATTTTGAACAGGAGGATGCTTCTCAGGGGGCAAGAGAAAATGTTGGCGTTCCAAGGTCAGGTACAGTGTTTGTGCTTGACTGTAGGGATAAAACACAAAAATTGAGCTTGGTTTGAGTTGGTACACATGCAGCATATAAATGCATGTTCACATGGCGAAAAAGCATACAAAACCTACAAAAGGCAAAATGAAAAAACCCCTGCTCTAATCAAATAAATAAAAAGCAAAAGTGCATTTAAATCATACAGAGTTCTTAGTAATACTGTATTTGATCAAATATAGCATAAAAGCTGTCCCACCATCGACAAGGTGACTCTGTGGTTGGGGCGGTCCTACACTGTCTAATATTAAAAACCTTATCATGTGTCAAAGGAGGAGGAGGATGAGGGGGATGATTATTTTGGGCAGGAGGATGCTTCTCAGGGGGCAAGAGAAAATGTTGGCGTTCCAAGGTCAGGTACAGTGTTTGTGCTTGACTGTAGGGATGTGGATTTGCCAGAAAGTGCTCCTCCACCCAGCAGTGGCAGTGCAGCATTGACACCTGGAACATTGGTCGTCCACATGTGCGATTATGCCTTGCGGATCCTAAAAAGGGACCCCCGCATTGCCAAAATGATGAGAGATGACAACTAGAGTTGAGCGACTTTTGGTTTTTTAGGGTCGCGTTTCGTTTCGTGAAACCCGACTTTTCCAAAAGTCGGGTCGAGCAAGATCGTCCGATTATAGGGAAAAGTCGGGGTTGTCCCGAAACACGAAACCCAATGTAAGTCAATGGGGAATAAAAGTCGGCAGTGAGAGGAGGACAGGAAACACACCTACAGTGCCCATTTGAATGCCAAAAGCATCAATTCTTCTTACTTAAGCTTGTCAACCTTAATTAACTTCATAATACAAGTTACGCACTGAAAAATGGGGGTTATTTGGCTAAAGTTGTGGGGGGGAGGGCTGGCTGCAGGTTTTCATGTGCCCTGGGCGAAAGAGCGCCCCTTTAACACATACCACAACTCATCATGCTCCGATACGGCAGATAAATAGCGGTATAGTACAATGAAAAATACCTCACTTTTTACATCTCATGACGAGGCCCATCTATTTCTCCATACAGAATCATTGGTCCCATATAATGTTTGAAACAGTATATGATGAGCTCCACATAATGCTACAGTATATGTTGGTCCCCATGGATGAAGCTCCACTGTCTTATGGGCCCAAATAATGCTCCAAACATAATGGGCCCCATTTCTAATGCTCTAGTGTATAATGGGCCCTGTAAATGCTGCTCCAGTGTCTGATGTCCACCTTTGGAATGTTCCAGTGTATGGTGGGCCCCATCTATCATTCTCCAGAGTATAGTGCTCCCCAAAAATTGCTGTCCCAACATTGAAAACAATCAAATAAGTCTCCTCGCTAGGGAATCCCTGTACTTGTCTGGACAGGTGCTGTAGCTTGCTTAACAGCTCGCCAGCCGTTCTCACGCCCAGTACGGATTGCACGTGATTGCACAAAGGTTAGAAAGGGTACCGTATCCCTGGATAACATGTATGGATAGCGTACACATTCAAAATATATGTCTCAGGAGGCAGGCTCAGACGGTGTCAGGCCCAGTATGGATTGCACGTGATTGCACAAAGGTTAGAAAGGGTACCGTATCCCTGGATAACATGTATGGATAGCGTACACATTCAAAATATATGTCTCAGGAGGCAGGCTCAGACGGTGTCAGGCACAGTATGGATTGCACGTGATTGCACAAAGGTTAGAAAGGGTACCGTATCCCCGGATAACATGTATGGATAGCGTACACATTCAAAATATATGTCTCAGGAGGCAGGCTCAGACGGTGTTAGGCCCAGTATGGATTGCACGTGATTGCACAAAGGTTAGAAAGGGTACCGTATCCCTGGATAACATGTATGGATAGCGTACACATTCAAAATATATGTCTCAGGAGGCAGGCTCAGACGGTGTCAGGCCCAGTATGGATTGCACGTGATTGCACAAAGGTTAGAAAGGGTACCGTATCCCTGGATAACATGTATGGATAGCGTACACATTCAAAATATATGTCTCAGGAGGCAGGCTCAGACGGTGTCAGGCACAGTATGGATTGCACGTGATTGCACAAAGGTTAGAAAGGGTACCGTATCCCCGGATAACATGTATGGATAGCGTACACATTCAAAATATATGTCTCAGGAGGCAGGCTCAGACGGTGTTAGGCCCAGTATGGATTGCACATGATTGCACAAAGGTTAGAAAGGGTACCGTATCCCCGGATAACATGTATGGATAGCGTACACATTCAAAATATATGTCTCAGGAGGCAGGCTCAGATGGTGTTAGGCCCAGTATGGATTGCACGTGATTGCACAAAGGTTAGAAAGGGTACCGTATCCCCGGATAACATGTATGGATAGCGTACACATTCAAAATATATGTCTCAGGAGGCAGGCTCAGACGGTGTAAGGCCCAGTATGGATTGCACGTGATTGCACAAAGGTTAGAAAGGGTACCGTATCCCTGGATAACATGTATGGATAGCGTACACATTCAAAATATATGTCTCAGGAGGCAGGCTCAGACGGTGTCAGGCACAGTATGGATTGCACGTGATTGCACAAAGGTTAGAAAGGGTACCGTATCCCCGGATAACATGTATGGATAGCGTACACATTCAAAATATATGTCTCAGGAGGCAGGCTCAGATGGTGTTAGGCCCAGTATGGATTGCACGTGATTGCACAAAGGTTAGAAAGGGTACCGTATCCCCGGATAACATGTATGGATAGCGTACACATTCAAAATATATGTATCAGGAGGCAGGCTCAGACGGTGTTAGGCCCAGTATGGATTGCACGTGATTGCACAAAGGTTAGAAAGGGTACCGTATCCCCGGATAACATGTATGGATAGCGTACACATTCAAAATATATGTCTCAGGAGGCAGGCTCAGACGGTGTTAGGCCCAGTATGGATTGCACGTGATTGCACAAAGGTTAGAAAGGGTACCGTATCCCTGGATAACATGTATGGATAGCGTACACATTCAAAATATATGTCTCAGGAGGCAGGCTCAGACAGTGTCAGGCACAGTATGGATTGCACGTGATTGCACAAAGGTTAGATAGGGTACCGTATCCCCGGATAACATGTATGGATAGCGTACACATTCAAAATATATGTCTCAGGAGGCAGGCTCAGACGGTGTCAGGCACAGTATGGATTTGACGGCCCAGATTACACAGCGGAGGAGCAGGGAGAGGTAAAGATTGCAAATGCTGGGGCCCTGCCCAAGCAAGGGGGGCCCACTCGTGGGCGTCGGTACTGGCACTGGGCCCCTCATAGTACAGCGGTGTGTCTGACGGCGGGTGTGCACCACCACCGTCAGAGACACTTGATTGCACTATGAGGGACCCTGTGCCAGTGCCCGCGCCCAAGAGTCGGCCTACCCACCTGTCCAGGGCAACGGCACTCGCACGGTGTCGTGCGGTAGGTGGTGACCCCGGCCATGGGGGGGGAGGCAGCACAGTTAGGGAGTTTTTTATAAAGTGGCATATGTTGATTTTGGACATTCAGCTGATGCAAAAGGCGAAATAGGTGAAGTACCAGGAAGAGGTGGACCAAAGCAAGCCATTTTTCTGTCACCCTATGTGTCATCAGGGGAAGGTGGGACAAAATCCTTGGAAACCCATGCGTGGTTCATTTTAATGAAGGTTAGATCATCCACATTTTGGGTTAACAGACGGGTCCTTTTTTCTGTCAGGATTGATCCAGCTGCACTGAAGACTCTTTCCGATAGCACACTTGCAGCTGGGCAAGCGAGCTCCTGTAAGGCATATTGGGCCAATTCAGGCCAGGTGTCCAGTTTAGCGGCCCAATAGTCAAAGGGGAATGACCTGTGTGGGAGAACATCGATATGGGAGGAAAAGTAGTTTGTAACCATAGTTGACAACTGCTGTCTCCTGTCACTTTCCATCGATGCAGTATTACCAGTTGTGTGAGCGGTATTTGAAAAATCAGTCCACAACATTGTCATGAAACCCCTGTCTCCAACGCCACTTCTGCTGTGTGCACCACGAACACCTCTGCCAAGCTGCCCCCGGCCCGTACGGCTCGTGTGAGAACCATCACCGCTGCTGTGTGCTGGGAATGCCTCAAGCAACCGATTTACCAGAGTTGCTTGTTTATTAGCCAATATTAGGTCAAGGTTCTCCTGTGGCATGATGTTTTGTAATTTGCCTTTATAGCGTGGATCCAGGATGCTGGCCAACCAGTAGTCGTCATCGTTCATCATTTTGGCAATGCGGGGGTCCCTTTTTAGGATCCGCAAGGCATAATCTGACATGTGGGCCAATGTTCCCGGTGTCAATGATGCACTGCGAGTGCTGGGTGGAGGAGCACTTTCTGGCAAATCCACATCCCTCCAGTCACGCACAAACCCTGTACCAGACCTTGCCACGCCAACATTTTCACTTGCCCCACGAGATGCATCCTCCTCCCCTAAGTAATCATCCCCATCATCCTCCTCCTCCTCCTCTTCTTCCTCCACCTCGTCCAGGAGAGGTCCCTGAGCAGACAATGGCTGAATGTCATCAAGGATTCCCTCCTCCTCTTCCTCCTCATCAACATTGGCTGCAGACGCCTGCTCCTTAAGGTGCGTCAAAGTTTGCATGAGCAGACGCATAAGTGGGATGCTCATGCTTAGGATGGCGTCGTCTGCGCTTACCAGCCGTGTGCATTCCTCAAAACACTGAAGGACTTTACAAAGGTCTTTCAGCTTCGACCACTGCACGCCTGTCAACTCCATGTCTGCTCTCAAAGTGCCTGGCCGTGTATCCTCCCACAAATGCATTATGGCCTGCCTCTGCTCGCACAGCCGCTCCACCATGTGCAGGGTGGAGTTCCACCTTGTTGCAATGTCGATAATGAGGCGGTGGTTGGGAAGGTGGAGCAATCGCTGCAGCTTCTGCATACGAACGGAGTGTACAGGCGACCGGCGGATGTGCGCGCACAGTCTTCGCACCTTCTGGAGCAGGGCTGTTAACTCCGGATAATTTTTGAGGAAGAACTGCACCACCAGGTTCAAGGTGTGAGCCAAGCAAGGTATGTGGCTGAGTTTTGAAAGGGCTATGGCTGCCACAAAATTACGGCCGTTATCACTAACTACCTTGCCTGCCTCAAGATGTACACTGCCCAGCCATGACTCAGTTTGTCGCTTCAAGTACTCGGCCAGCACCTCGGCGGTGTGTCTGTCGCCCAAACACATCATCTGCAACACAGCCTGCTGACGCTTTCCACTAGCTGCTCGATAGGGGGACACATCGTGTGCAACAGTGGCAGCTGCAGATGGAGTGCTCGTACGACTGCGCTCTGTGGACGAGCTTTCGCTTCTGGAGGAGGAGGAGGAGGAGGAGGGTCGAACGCCTACAGCCAACTGTTTCCTATACCGTGGGCTAGGCAGCACTGTCCCACCACCGCTGTCCCCTGTGGACCCTGCATCCACCACATTAACCCAGTGCGCAGTGATGGACACGTAACGGCCCTGGCCATGCCGACTGGACCATGCATCAGTTGTGAGGTGCACCTTTCCGCTCACTGACTGCTTGAGTGCATGGACAATGCGGTCTTTCACATGATGGTGGAGGGCTGGGATGGCTTTGCGAGAGAAGAAGTGGCGACTGGGTAGGTCATAGCGTGGTACTGCATTGGCCATGAGTTCTCGGAAAGCTGTGCTTTCCACCAACCGAAAGGGCATCATCTCAAACGAGATTAGTTTGGCAATGTGGGCGTTCAAACCCAGTGTACGCGGATGAGAGACTGAGTACTTTCTTGACCTACTCATAGTGTCTGGGAGGGTGAGCTGGACTTGAGAGCTGCATATGGTGGAAGTAGCGGTGGACAGGGCGGACTGAGAGAGGGTTGATGATGGTGATGGAGTTGGTGTTCTTTCTGATGGCCTAGAATCAGTCTTTCGTTGATATAACAGTGGGATTCCCTGACTGCTGTGGTCTTGCAACGACACCTCAACATTTGCTGCTGTGCTAACCGGTGGGCTTACAGTGGGGGAAACAATGTAGCGTTGCTGACTACCTTCGTTGTGATCAGTTGCACATGTGGCACTTGAGGTTTGGTGTTGTGTCCACGCTTGCTAGTGCATGCTGGTTAAATGTCTAAGCATGCAACTGGTATTCAAATTTTTCAGATTTTTCCCTCGGCTAAAGGTCTTTGCGCACTTCTTACAGATAACCTTGGCCTGATCATGAGGATTTTGTTCAAAAAAGTGTCACACTGCACTCTTCCTACTTTGGCAGACATTTTGCGGCCTAGCACGCTGTGATCTTTTGACCCTCTGGACAAGCTTTCCAGCAACTCTTTTGATGTTTGGAACCTGTCTTTGGAGTGCTCCGGGCCTGCCAGATAACAGCTGTTGCGATGTCGATGTCTGCTGTGGATGCTCCTCATCTGAGCTATTGGAAGCAGCACACTCTTCCCCCAATGGATGCCAATCTGGGTCAACAACTGGGTCATCCATCACCTCCTCTTCTATGTAATGTGCACCTTCCTCTGTGTCACCGTGTATGGTGGTATAGTGTGCGGGAAGGGGCACCTGAGTCTCATCAGGGTCAGAATCTGGCTCTGTACACTGCGAGGACAATGTTGTGCTCTGAGTGAATGTACCAGCAGAATCATCCATCAGCGGCTGTGCATCAGTGCACTCCATGTCAGATTCATCTTGGCCTGGGTAATTCACCATTTGACTTGATAATCCAGGCATGGTATGTGAAAACAGCTCCATGGAGTAATCAGTAGTATGGCCTGCGTCATCCTTCAATCTTGGTTGGGGTGAAGGACACAAGGAAAGGTGTGGTTCATGAACATGAGCCTCCAATGACGACTCAGTGCTTTTACTTTTTACAACTGAAGAAGAGGAGGCGATAGAGCTGGAGGCTGAGTCAGCAATGTAAGACAAAACTTTTTCCTGATGCTCTGCCTTTAAAAGCGGTTTGCCAACTCCTAGAAAAGTAAGCTTTCGAGGACTTATGTAGCCAGACGATGACGCAGGGTCAGCACCTCCTGCATTCGGTCCTATTTTGCTCTTGCCACTACCATCAGATCCACCACCAACACCATCATTACCAGCTGCCAACCCCCGCCCAATTCCGCGGCCTCTTCCACCAGCCTTCCTCATTTTTGGTAGAAATGTAGACAAAATCCAACAAACTATATAGTAATGTAAAACAAGGTACAAGGTGTCTATAGGACAGGGGAGATTTAGAATTTCTGCACACACTTGTGGACAGTGGACACTTTTGGATTGTGTGAGGCCCACTGATATCTGAGCGCTATGTGACAGGCTCGATGGCACAGCTGCCTGTGACCAAAGTGACGAGAGGATAATGGAGGTTTTGAATCTCTGCGCACACATTTGGACACTGGACACTTGTGGATTGTGTGAGGCCCACTGATATCTGAGCGCTATGTGACACGCTCGATGGCACAGCTGCCTGTGACCAAAGTGACGAGAGGATAATGGAGATTTTGAATCTCTGCGCACACTTTTGGACACTGGACACTTGTGGATTGTGTGAGGCCCACTGATATCTGAGCGCTATGTGACAGGCTCGATGGCACAGCTGCCTGTGACCAAAGTGACGAGAGGATAATGGAGATTTTGAATCTCTGCGCACACTTTTGGACACTGGACACTTGTGGATTGTGTGAGGCCCACTGATATCTGAGCGCTATGTGACACGCTCGATGCCACAGCTGCCTGTGACCAAAGTGACGAGAGGATAATGGAGATTTTGAATCTCTGCGCACACTTTTGGACACTGGACACTTGTGGATTGTGTGAGGCCCACTGATATCTGAGCGCTATGTGACACGCTCGATGGCACAGCTGCCTGTGACCAAAGTGACGAGAGGATAATGGAGATTTTGAATCTCTGCGCACACTTTTGGACACTGGACACTTGTGGATTGTGTGAGGCCCACTGATATCTGAGCGCTATATGACACGCTCGATGGCACAGCTGCCTGTGACCAAAGTGACGAGAGGATAATGGAGATTTTGAATCTCTGCGCACACTTTTGGACACTGGACACTTGTGGATTGTGTGAGGCCCACTGATATCTGAGCGCTATGTGACACGCTCGATGGCACAGCTGCCTGTGACCAAAGTGACGAGAGGATAATGGAGATTTTGAATCTCTGCGCACACTTTTGGACACTGGACACTTGTGGATTGTGTGAGGCCCACTGATATCTGAGCGCTATGTGACACGCTCGATGGCACAGCTGCCTGTGACCAAAGTGACGAGAGGATAATGGAGATTTTGAATCTCTGCGCACACTTTTGGACACTGGACACTTGTGGATTGTGTGAGGCCCACTGATATCTGAGCGCTATGTGACACGCTCGATGGCACAGCTGCCTGTGACCAAAGTGACGAGAGGATAATGGAGATTTTGAATCTCTGCGCACACTTTTGGACACTGGACACTTGTGGATTGTGTGAGGCCCACTGATATCTGAGCGCTATATGACACGCTCGATGGCACAGCTGCCTGTGACCAAAGTGACGAGAGGATAATGGAGATTTTGAATCTCTGCGCACACTTTTGGACACTGGACACTTGTGGATTGTGTGAGGCCCACTGATATCTGAGCGCTATTTGACACGCTCGATGGCACAGCTGCCTGTGACCAAAGTGACGAGAGGATAATGGAGATTTTGAATCTCTGCGCACACTTTTGGACACTGGACACTTGTGGATTGTGTGAGGCCCACTGATATCTGAGCGCTATGTGACACGCTCGATGGCACAGCTGCCTGTGACCAAAGTGACGAGAGGATAATGGAGATTTTGAATCTCTGCGCACACTTTTGGACACTGGACACTTGTGGATTGTGTGAGGCCCACTGATATCTGAGCGCTATGTGACACGCTCGATGGCACAGCTGCCTGTGACCAAAGTGACGAGAGGATAATGGAGATTTTGAATCTCTGCGCACACTTTTGGACACTGGACACTTGTGGATTGTGTGAGGCCCACTGATATCTGAGCGCTATGTGACACGCTCGATGGCACAGCTGCCTGTGACCAAAGTGACGAGAGGATAATGGAGATTTTGAATCTCTGCGCACACTTTTGGACACTGGACACTTGTGGATTGTGTGAGGCCCACTGATATCTGAGCGCTATGTGACACGCTCGATGGCACAGCTGCCTGTGACCAAAGTGACGAGAGGATAATGGAGATTTTGAATCTCTGCGCACACTTTTGGACACTGGACACTTGTGGATTGTGTGAGGCCCACTGATATCTGAGCGCTATGTGACAGGCTCGATGGCACAGCTGCCTGTGACCAAAGTGACGAGAGGATAATGGAGATTTTGAATCTCTGCGCACACTTTTGGACACTGGACACTTGTGGATTGTGTGAGGCCCACTGATATCTGAGCACTATGTGACACGCTCGATGGCACAGCTGCCTGTGACCAAAGTGACGAGAGGATAATGGAGATTTTGAATCTCTGCGCACACTTTTGGACACTGGACACTTGTGGATTGTGTGAGGCCCACTGATATCTGAGCGCTATGTGACACGCTCGATGGCACAGCTGCCTGTGACCAAAGTGACGAGAGGATAATGGAGATTTTGAATCTCTGCGCACACTTTTGGACACTGGACACTTGTGGATTGTGTGAGGCCCACTGATATCTGAGCGCTATGTGACACGCTCGATGGCACAGCTGCCTGTGACCAAAGTGACGAGAGGATAATGGAGATTTTGAATCTCTGCGCACACTTTTGGACACTGGACACTTGTGGATTGTGTGAGGCCCACTGATATCTGAGCGCTATGTGACACGCTCGATGGCACAGCTGCCTGTGACCAAAGTGACGAGAGGATAATGGAGATTTTGAATCTCTGCGCACACTTTTGGACACTGGACACTTGTGGATTGTGTGAGGCCCACTGATATCTGAGCGCTATGTGACACGCTCGATGGCACAGCTGCCAGTGACCAAAGTGACGAGAGGATAATGGAGATTTTGAATCTCTGCGCACACTTTTGGACACTGGACACTTGTGGATTGTGTGAGGCCCACTGATATCTGAGCGCTATGTGACAGGCTCGATGGCACAGCTGTGACAAAAGTGACTAGAGGATAAGGGAGATTGGATTGCTTTTAAAAAAGCAGTTTGTGGAGCAGTGGGTAAACAGCAATGCCAGCGTGTCAGGAAGCCTTAAAAGGCAGCCCAACAACCAACACCACTGATACACCACAATATAGCCTCCCCTTGCACTGCACACAGTGACTTGTGTGTTGTGCAGGCCAAATCGCTAGCAGCAGAAGCAGTTTTTTTGTTTTCTTCCCTGCCTAACGCTCTCCCTACAGAATCAGCAGCAACCTCTCCCTATACTAAGATCGGCAGAAGTAAGATGGTGGTCGGCGTGCACGCCCTTTTATACCCCCTGTGACGCCCACCAAAGCAAGCCAATCACTTGCATGCCCTTCTGAAAGATGGTGGTGACCCGTGCCTAGGTCATCACGTTGCCCACAGTGTCCGTGGATCCTGATTGGCTGAAAAAGAGCGCAAAACAAACTTTTGAAACGCGACTTTGGCGCGTAAGTCGCCGACCTCGTGGCCGACCTAATCCTAGGGTCGGGTTTCGTTTCATGAAACCCGACTTTGCCAAAAGTCGGCGACTTTTGAATTTTTTTGACCCGTTTCGCTCAACTCTAATGACAACTACTGGCTGGCCAGCATCCTCGATCCACGCTACAAAGGCAAATTACACATCATACCACAGGAGAACCTAATATTAATAATATTGGCTAACAAACAAGCAACTCTGGTAAACCGTTTGTTTGAGGCTTTCCCAGCACACAGCAGCGGTGCTGGTTCTCCCACGAGCCGTAGTGGGCACAATGGAAGAGGTGTTCATGGTGCACACAGCCGAAGTGGCGTTGGAGACAGGGGTTTAATGACCATGTTGTGGAATGATTTCTCAAGTACCGCTCACACGACTGCTAATACTGCATCGATTAAAAGTGACAGGAGACAGCAGTTGTCAACTATGGTTACAAACTACTTCTCCCATATCGATGTTCTCCCTCACAGGTCATTCTCCTTTGACTATTGGGCCTCTAAACTGGACACCTGGCCTGAATTGGCACAATATACAGTGGGGCAAAAAAGTATTTAGTCAGTCAGCAATAGTGCAAGTTCCACCACTTAAAAAGATGAGAGGCGTCTGTAATTTACATCATAGGTAGACCTCAACTATGGGAGACAAACTGAGAAAAAAAAATCCAGAAAATCACATTGTCTGTTTTTTTTTTCATTTTATTTGCATATTATGGTGGAAAATAAGTATTTGGTCAGAAACAAAATTTCATCTCAATACTTTGTGATATATCCTTTGTTGGCAATGACAGAGGTCAAACGTTTTCTGTAAGTCTTCACAAGGTTGCCACACACTGTTGTTGGTATGTTGGCCCATTCCTCCATGCAGATCTCCTCTAGAGCAGTGATGTTTTTGGCTTTTCGCTTGGCAACATGGACTTTCAACTCCCTCCAAAGGTTTTCTATAGGGTTGAGATCTGGAGACTGGCTAGGCCACTCCAGGACCTTGAAATGCTTCTTATGAAGCCACTCCTTCGTTGCCCTGGCGATGTGCTTTGGATCATTGTCATGTTGAAAGACCCAGCCACGTTTCATCTTCAATGCCCTTGCTGATGGAAGGAGGTTTGCACTCAAAATCTCACGATACATGGCCCCATTCATTCTTTCATGTACCCGGATCAGTCGTCCTGGCCCCTTTGCAGAGAAACAGCCCCAAAGTATGATGTTTCCACCACCATGCTTTACAGTAGGTATGGTGTTTGATGGATGCAACTCAGTATTCTTTTTCCTCCAAACACGACAAGTTGTGTTTCTACCAAACAGTTCCAGTTTGGTTTCATCAGACCATAGGACATTCTCCCAAAACTCCTCTGGATCATCCAAATGCTCTCTAGCAAACTTCAGACGGGCCCGGACATGTACAGGCTTAAGCAGTGGGACACGTCTGGCACTGCAGGATCTGCGTCCATGGTGGCGTAGTGTGTTACTTATGGTAGGCCTTCTTACATTGGTCCCAGCTCTCTGCAGTTCATTCACTAGGTCCCCCCGCGTGGTTTTGGGATTTTTGCTCACCGTTCTTGTGATCATTCTGACCCCACGGGGTGGGATTTTGCGTGGAGCACCAGATCGAGGGAGATTATTAGTGGTCTTGTATGTCTTCCATTTTCTAATTATTGCTCCCACAGTTGATTTCTTCACTCCAAGCTGGTTGGCTATTGCAGATTCAGTCTTCCCAGCCTGGTGCAGGGCTACAATTTTGTTTCTGGTGTCCTTTGACAGCTCTTTGGTCTTCACCATAGTGGAGTTTGGAGTCAGACTGTTTGAGGGTGTGCACAGGTGTCTTTTTATACTGATAACAAGTTTAAACAGGTGCCATTACTACAGGTAATGAGTGGAGGAAAGAGGAGACTCTTAAAGTAGAAGTTACAGGTCTGTGAGAGCCAGAAATCTTGATTGCTTGTTTCTGACCAAATACTTATTTTCCACCATAATATGCAAATAAAATGAAAAAAAAACAGACAATGTGATTTTCTGGATTTTTTTTTCTCAGTTTGTCTCCCATAGTTTTGGTCTACCTATGATGTAAATTACAGACGCCTCTCATCTTTTTAAGTGGTGGAACTTGCACTATTGCTGACTGACTAAATACTTTTTTGCCCCACTGTACCTTACAGGAGCTCGCTTGCCCTGCTGCTAGTGTGTTATCTGAAAGAGTCTTCAGTGCTGCTGGATCAATCCTGACAGAAAAAAAGGACCCGTCTGTTGACCCAAAATGTTGATGATCTAACCTTCAATAAAATGAAACATGCATGGGTTTCAAATTATTTTGTCCCACCTTCCCCTGATGACACATAGGTTGCCAGAAAACTGCCTCGCTTTTGTCCTCCTCTTCCTCGGACTTGCCCAATTCCACCCTTAGCAGCAGCTGAATGTCCAGCGAACACATCAACATATGCCATTTTTTAAACCTGCCTAAGTGGGCTGCCCACCCACCCCCCAATGGCTGGGGTCAACACCTGGTGCACCCGGTCAAGTGCCGTTGCTCTGAACAGGTGGACGGGCCCACTGATGGCCGACGGCACTGGCACAGGGCCCCTCATAGTACAATACAGTGTCTCTGACGGTGGGGGGGCCCACTCGCCGTCAGACACACCAGCGTACTATGAGGGGCCCTGTGCCAGTACCGTCGACCACGAGTGTGCCCCCCCTGCTTGGTCATGGCCACAGCTCTTGCAAGTTGCAATACTTACCTCTCCCTGCTCCACCGCTGTGTAGTCTGTACAGTTAAATCCTTCACAGGGACCGCCACTAGAAATTTGGTGTACTGATCGATGATAGTTAAGATGTAGCTATGGCCTGTCCTGCTGGCCTCTACCATCAGATGATCAATGGCTACCATTTGTAATGGACATCAACTTATAAGTGGATGCAGTGGTGCTTTATGATCACCTTTCACAGTTGTGATAGTCACAGACGTGTGACATTCCTGCCACCATTTTTCAATGTCTCCTCTCATGCCAATCCAATAGAATCGCCTACGGCCTGTGGCTTCTGTATTTTGCACTCCAAAATGACCAGACACATCATGATAGGCAGTGAGGACCATGTCTACATCTCTCCCTGTGATCACAATTTGATGGAGACGAGTAACGGTGATGTGATCCACGCTACTGCGAAAAAGCAATCCTTTCTTCACAAAGAACCATTTTTGCTGTCTCCACAGACACAGTAATTGAGGGTCTGCATTGCCTCTGCAACATCTACAGGGAGGTTTTCCCGCGATGAGTAATTCCCAAATTTCTGCTAAAACTCGTCTTTCCGTCTGTACTTGTATCCATATAGTTTCCAGTAGCGGAGAGTCTGGACTGTCTTACTGAGATTTAAATATATACAAAGATTTAAAAGCACCACAACACTGTATACTGTTGTACTCTTCAACTACCTTTCCCTTTTTCTACTTTTTAAACTCTGGTGTAATACATAGTGAGCCTGTGAGTGTCTGTGCCTGACTCCGGAAGTACAGATGGAAATTTACAATTAACCCTAGACTGGATACACCTGGTATGTGCTGATACAGTACCTTTGTTCAAAATGTTGTAATACGGTATCATCAATAGTGAGTGAGCGTGTGTGGTTTACGCCTTCTATATATAAGGTGAATCGGAGATACCAATTTTTACCCTATACTTGATAAAGCTTGTATCTTGATATACAGTACCTTTGTTCGACATTTAGTATTATGGTCAAATCCATACTGAGTGAGCGTCTGAGAGTGACTACGGGACTTAGTATACAGAGATTTCAATTGTACCCTATAATATATATACTTGCTATCTTGTTATCCAGTACCTTTATTACAACATTTTTTATTATGGTAAAACCCAGACTGAGTGAGCGTCTGAGGGTGACTCCGGAAATATATACCGAGATTTCAAATTTTGCCAACACTGTATACAGCTGTACACTTCTGATACAGTAACCTTTCTAGCTATTTTGATTCTGGTGTAATCCATAATGAGCCTGTGAACGTCTGTCTGTTACTCCGGCAATATATTAGGAGCTTTAAGATTACCCCAACACTGTATACAGCTGTACGCTTGTGTTACATTACCCATTTACAGCTTTTCATATTCTTGTGTAATCCATACTGGGCCTGAGAGCGTTTGTGTCTGCCTCCTGAAATGTATACCGAGATTCAGAATGTTTACACTTTACTATATATACCTTGTATCTGGTGATACTGTACCCTTCTTCAACTTTTTATTTTATTGGGTAATCCATACTGAGCCTGTGAGTGTCTGTGTATGACTCACGAAATATATACAGAGATTTACTGTTATCCCTAGACTGTATAGAGCTGTACGCTTCTGATACAGTACCATATATCTGCTGGTATTTTGGGTCCAATTTCCAAAACATCTGGAAGTATGGTGGAAGAGGACGCGGACGTGGGCATGGGGTTCCACCTGGTACTGATGGTGATGGTGGTGCATCTGCTGGTAGTGCCAAAACACTATAGCAGCTAAGGCAGGAGTTGTTGAGCCTGCATCATAGTGTAACTCTGGAAGGCCTGGAAGGCTCCATTTTCTGGGAGTAGGTAGACTGCTTTTAAAGTCGGAACTGTTTTTGGCTTACATTGCTGGAACAGCCTCCAGCTCTATCGCCTCCTCTTCTGAAGTTTAAAAAAATGCAAGCACTGAGTCGTAAGTGCAGGCTTCTGGTCAGGAGCAACCCCTTTCCTTGTGTCCTTCACCAACACCAAAAGTGAAGGATGTGGCAGCACACACTTCTGATTACTCCATGGAGCTCTTTTCACATACCATGCCTGGGTTAATTAAAAATGTGGCCCGTCATATACTGGAGCATTCCAAATGGGGGACATCAGACACTGGAGCAGCATCTATGGGGCACATTATACACTGGAGCATTAGAAATGGGGCCCATTATATATGGAGCATTATTTGGGCCCATAACACACTGGAGCATCGTCCATGGGAACAATCATATACTGTAGCATTATGTGGAGCTCATCATATACTCTATGGAACATTTAACATGACCTATTATTCTGTATGGAGAAATATATGGGGCTCATTATTCTGTATGGCGCACAAAGTGGTGGCCATAATGCTGTATGGAGTAATATACTGTCCTTTTTTTGAGCTATTGTACAATTTAAAATAGATCAGTCATGTCATGTAAGCAGTCATTGTACTATAACTATATTTCTGTGCCGTATCGGAGCATCATGAGTTGTGGTATGTGTTAAAGGGGCACACTGACACTCTTTTGACCAGAGCACACGAAAACCTGGAGCCAGCCCTACCCTCCCACAACTTTAGCCAAATAAGCTCCAGTTTTCATTGCGTAACTATTATTATGAAGTAAATTAAGGTTGACAAGCTTCAGTAATAAAAATTGATGTTTTTGGTATTGAAATGGGCACTGTAGGTGTGTCTACTGTCCTCCACTCCCTGCCGACTTTGCTTCCCTTTGACTTGCATTGGGTTGTGTGTTTCAGTCGGCCTCCGATTTTTCCCAATAGTCGGCCGATTTCGTTCGACCCGACTTTTGCGAAAGTCGAGTTTCATGAAACCCGACTCGACCCTAAAAAAGGCAAAGTCGCTCATCTCTAATACAGATCCCAAATTTTACACACACATACTACTAACAGTATTAGACACTGACATATACAGTATAAATCTAACTGTTCTGCATGGGTTTACTGTATGTAAACCATGTTTCCTATCGGGTTCTGCAATGACTTTACGGAAGCTGACAAATGAATCATCGGCTATTCTGCTATCTCTCTATGAAATATATATATATATATATATATTTATATGTGTGTGTGTGTGTCACTGATTATATATATACAGTATATATATATATATATATATATATATATACCTCTGTCAAAAAAGAGACCACTGAAAAATGTTTAGTTTCTTTGATTTTTTTCTTTATAGGTATATTTTTTGCGTAAAATATACATTGTAGTTTTAGTCTATAAACTAGTACTGACAACATGTCTAAGAAATTTAAAGCTAAAAATTTTGTATTTATTTGCAGCAAATGAGAAATTGACAAAATAATAAAAAAGAAAGTGCTTTCACACCTCACATAATGCAAAGAAAACAAGTTATTCATGTAGAAACAACAATACTCACGTTTTAACTCAGGAAGAGTTCAGAAATCAATATTTGGTGGAATAACCATGATTTTTAATCACAGCGTTCATGCGTTTTGGGATGCTTTCCACCAGTCTTTCACTATGCTTTTGGATGACCTTATGCCATTCCTGGCACAAAAATTTCAGCAGTTCTTCTTTGTTTGATGGCTTTTGACGATCCATCATCTTCTTAATTACATTCCAGAGGTTTTCAATTGCGTTCAGGTCTGGGGATTGGGTTGGCCATAATAGGGTCTTATTGTGGTGCTCCTTCATCCACATATTGATTGACCTAGCTGTGTGGCATGGGGCAATGTCCTGCTGGAAAAAACAGTCCTCAGAGTTGGGGAACATTGCCTGAGCAGAAGGAAGCAAGTGTTTCTCAAGGATAACCTTGTATGCGGCTTGATTCATGCGTCCTTCGCAAAGATTAACCTACCCAATTCCAGCCTTGCTGAAGCATCCCCAGATCATCACCTATCATCCACCAAATTTCACAGTGAGTGCAAAGCACTGTGGTTTTAGGAATCTCCAGGTCTCTGTCTAACCATTAGACGACCAGATGTTGGGCAAAGCTGAAAATTAGACTCATCAGAGAAGATTACCATACTCTAGCCCTCTATGGTCCAATCCTTATGGCCTTTGGCAAACTTCAGCCTGGCTCTCCTTTGCTTCTCATTGATGAAAGGCTTTTTTCTAGCTTTACATGACTTGAGCCCTGCCTCTAGAAGCCTGTTACAAACTTTTCTTGCTGTGCACTTCATTGCAGCTGCCATTTGCCATTCCTTTTGTAGGTCACTTGATGTCATCCTGCAGTTGCTGAGTGACATTCGAATAAGATGACAATCAGCCCGGTCAGTGGAGAGTCGCTTTCGTCCTCTTCTGGTCTGTAGTTTTGCTGTTCCTAATGTCTGCTGCTTGACCTTATTGTAATGGACAGCCATCTTTGAAATTTTAAGGATAGAGGCAACATGACGCTCACTGTATCCCTCTGCTAGTAAAGCCAGAATTGAGCCCTTCTTTTCCTTACTCAAGACTTTTCTTTTCAACACCTTTGACATGCTTAAAAGTTATTTGTTCGTTCAAATTAATTTTGGGCTATTCCTGGCACTTGTTTGGACATCCAGCTATTCCTATTGCAAGAGGGTTGTGAAGACCACAGCAGGGTTTTTTTTTTACTTTCCGTCATTAAATAAGATTTGGTTCAGGTGATCACCTAATCAGAAGCACATTACTTAGAATGAGGTTTACTTTGGTTGGAATTCAACTGACACTGGAATGGAATGGCTGTCAGACATGTATAGATGTGTTGTGAGTTCATTCTCTGGTTCACCAGTTGTGAATTCCCCTTCTGGACTCCCTCTGGTGGTGACGGGAGGTGGTGCGGCTGGTTTGATCGGTGGAGATCTGCCACCTGAGAATGAGGATGACAATTGGATCTCAGGATTCTCAGATTGGATTTAAGACAGCCGACGCCCTATTCAGTTGCTGGTGATTCCTTCTGGCTTGTCAGCTCTTGGTTTTCAGCTCTGTTCCAGTCATCTAAAGCTAAGTTTTTCTGCTAATGTTCACACTTGATTTTGTTGATCTATTCAGTTTTTTGTGTGGTCTGCGAGCCCCGGCTGGGGGCTGAGCTGAATTTCCACTCTTATTTATTAGTATTTTGCCAATTGGCTTTTTGTCCCTTACTAGTTCGGTCTCTTTTTGCTCCGTCTCAGAATATTTCAGAGTGCTGATATAGTGGGAGACGTCTAGAGACTTCAGGGTTAATTTTGCTATCAGAAGTGTTGGACATTATTTTTGTAGGGTTTTTTGCAGGTTGCAGACAGTGTCTTTCCTTTCCTGTCTAGTTAGTTTGGGCCCCATCATTTGCTCAGCCTATTTTCCTGCCTGTGTTTGTGCCTTCATCTTGTTTCACCGTCAATGCATGTGTGGGGGCTATCTATTCCTTTGGGGTCTGCTCTGGGGCAGTTAGTTTTCCCTTTTCTTGCTTTAGGCTTATTTAGTCCTCTGGCCGTGATGAGGCGTCTAGGAACATCGTAGGCAAGCTCCACAGCTACTGCTAGTTGTGTGGTAAGATCAGGGATCTGCAATCTGCATAGTTACCAACCACTCTGGTTTTCTGTGACTTAGCTTGTTTTGCTTTTTTCTCCTCGGTGACCCATTCATAACAGAGATCGTGATTTTTATAAAACTGTGCAGTGGTCTCTTAATTTTTGCCATAGCTGTATATACACCTATACTATGTGTATATTTTTATTCTATCTATTCTATTGTAAGCTGTCAGTGTGATTTTACTGTACACCACACTGAGCTGCCAGCTTTTCAATGGACACTAGTGCATATTTCTCGCAAGTCACACTGATGGTCGGTGTGGTGTGCGAGTTTTTCTCGTACCCATAGACTTGCATTGGTGAGTCTCAGCCAATATACGATGCAAATCACAGCATGCTGCGATTTCACTCGCACGTATAATACGGCCGAGAAAGAAATACGATGATGGGAGCTGCCCCATATATTAACAGTGGTCCGAGTGCTATGCGATTTTTTCTCGCATAGCACTCGTCCGTATTCCTCTCTAGTGTGACTCCAGCCTAAGTGACATTGTTGGAAGCAGGGTCTCTGTCTCTACCTTATACTGCTCTCAGATTAGGTAAAAGAAACCTGTTGACAGATTCCCTTTAATTAAATCCTGTTGAACTCCACATATTGTTAATGACTTAACATTTATTTTGCTAATTCTATCCTGCATTAAACTATATTAAACAAAGCAAATTGATTTTTAAGCGATTTGCCTTCAGTTTTGTAAAAATCTTACATTAAATGGCCTTAAAACCACAGCTCACTCCTTAGACTACTTGCCCGGATTTTTTGCACTCCATTACTGTCAGAGTACGAGCTCTGGCAGTGGAAGGGGAGGCACTCTAAGAGTGTATTTGCTCCTGCAGAAAGGTAATCAGTGAACGTATCCTCTCAGCACTCAGGAGGATTGCCCTGTATTTCCTACAGAAGCACTGACAATATTGTGTTTCTCCTGCACTCTGTTATCAGCAGCAACTCCTCCAGCAATGCTGTACCCAGTGCTAGTGAGATTGTGCAGTGCTACTGTGCCAGCTCTCTAGGCTTCAAGTAAAGCTTACTTTTAGTTTTTAGCTCTAAAAATTCAAGTTTAAATGCACCATACAGTGAGCACATGTTTATGTTTCTGCCTAGATACAGTATAAGAATTTGGATTTGGCTATAAATATATTTTAGATAATACATGATTTATTAGCCCTTTCGTGACAGTCAATTTGGTACTTAATGACCAAGCCAATTTTTACAATTCTTACCACTGTCACTGTTGGCAATGGATTTGTCATGGTATCCACTCTGTTTCTGTCTTTTTGCTACTTTGTCTCGGGCCTGTCAGTCTGTGCTTCAATCACCTGTGTTCATTTTCCTTAATCAGGCTTCTACTTAAGCATGCTAATTCCTCCTCTCAGTGTCAATCGTACACTTGCTGTTGCCTTTGGAACTTTGATCCCGCTTCGTTTTGTTCCTGACCCAGCTTGACTTATTTCTCTTCCAGGACTCAGACCCTTTGATTGTGACCTGAATTTACTCGTGCATACTCCCTGTAATCTGTTTTGTCTCTCTGACTTTCCTGACCTCGGCTCGTGTATTGAACTTCGTCTCTGACTTCCCTTTGTCGTACTGCGCCATTTCCTTGACCTGTCCTTGGATTGTTTGACCTCCCTTAACTTACAGTAAGTAGTATACATACTTACTGTCGTGACTTGCATCACAGGATTATTCAGGATACTCTCCAAGCGAGTGACAACAGAGCTTCTTTATTCAGGAACAAACAGGAACAATATATGATAAGCTTAATAGATCAGGAATAAATCATTTGTGTATCTATGTGTGAAACATCTACAGCAGGCTGCTTCTCTCATACACAGACACAGGAGAGGCACAATAAAGCTAAAAAGTGAGACTACAAAAATGGCAGTGTATAGTGGGCCACAAATACATCAATACTGTATATATGGATAAAGTAACACATTGGCAATGTGAACACCAGTGTTGCATAGGCAAAGATAATACATGGAAGTGCCATCAGAATAAAGGGAACAATCCCTGGCTATACCATCAGAAGTGGAAATACTGCCTAGGCATAAATGGTAGGATCACATACCTAATGAGGAATGCAGCTCAGTATACGCAGCCGTGCCCCAACGCGTGTTTCGGAGAAGTTCCTTCCTCAGGGGGCGTGTGCTAGGGCCGATTTAAGTTCAATTTATAGGATATTCACGGGGACCATTAATTATGCCCGGTGTGTATAAAACCATCCCCCCCATCCCAACATGGCAACCGCCGCTGGCGCTGACACACAACGGGGCCCCGTGGTGTCAGACGTCAGACAGTGTGCGGAAGGGAGGAGGAGACCGGTGACAACATCCGGCGTATCAACCCGCGCATGCGCAGACTGTACTAATGCAGCCGCGGCCATCTTGGAAGGGGGCATATCAATACAGAAACCACATAGTACGTAGTAGACATATATCGCCGTGGTAAATAGTGCGATCACAAGCAAATATCTAGGACGCAAGTGAAAATGCATATATAGCGGTGACATGAAAAGTAATGAGAATATGACCTCATCCTACACGTCAAACCGCGCATGCGCACACCGCAATAATGCAGCCGCGGCCATCTTAACAAGGGGCAGACCAGAAAAAAGCAACATAATAGATAATAAGAATATATCGCCATGTTACATAGTGTGTTCAGACGTCACAGGCAGATATTAAAGCCACAAGTATAAATACATAAATGACAGTGAAAAATGACGAAATATAATATGGAATCACATTAATAGAACATGAATAAGGGCATATTTATATAGTTGATAGCCCTTTAAGACCAATAGATATAATATATGTATAAGAATAGCAATAACAGTGAAAGTACATTATACCCACTAGAATTGTCAAAGACAACAGGGTGTTGTGTGATATATATAGAAAACAAAATGTACACATCATCAATATCTAATTATGTATATTGGCTATAGATAGTAAAAAATAAAAAATCTTAGGAATTACGTCCATAGACTTGTTTGAGTTCACTGTAGGACAAAGAACCACGGATCAGGGCTTCAAGAGTTGGTAGGCGGACTTGGGAAACAACCGAGGGCTGGTATATATCGGATCCATCCCAAAAATTGAACAGACGCCGGCCAGAATGGAAAACAATGGTCACTGGAATTTAAAAACAGAATATGATTAAAACACACACTAAAAAAGTGTCACATAGGCGGACATAGGATTATAGAAAAGGAGCAAAGGAAAGGCATTAATTAAGCCCATGTGGATGGACTGTCTTAAGCTGCCATATCCATATTGATTCAAGCTGACCAAGTTGCTTGGATAAACTGCCACCCCTGATATCAATTCTTAGGGCATCAATGCCTCTAACTTTCAACTGGGTAGCATCACAGGCGTTGTGGTCCTTGAAATGGCGTGGAATGGTCTTTAGGGTGGTGGAGTCCTCATGTGTGCGTGCTGCCAGGATCCCCAACACATGCTCCCTTACCCTCACTTTGAACTGACGCGTAGTGAGACCAACGTAAATCAAATCACAGGGACAAGTAGCATAATAGATGACATACCTTGTGGTACAAGTAATGCGTTGACGAATGGCATAAGTCTTAGAACCACTGGAATCAGAAAAGGAACTGATACGTAGTATGTTGGGGCATGCCACGCAGCCGCCACATGGGACACAACCAACCCTAGGGGTAAAGGCGTTCAAAAATGTTGTCGGCTTTTCTGCAGAATAATGGCTGTTAACCAGATGATCTCTGAGATTTTTGGCACGTCGAAACGACATAGATGGTTTGTCTGTCAAAAAATTCTTCATGATAGGATCAATCAGTAAAATAGGCCACGCTTTCTTTAATGCCTGACGTACAGAATCAGATCTGGAACTGAATGTTGTCACAAATTGAACACAGGCTGACTTGTGTACACAGGTCTAGTTAAGTGAGAACGATATAATAATTCCTGACGGGAGGTATATTTCGCCCTATTATAGGCCTTCTTAATAGACCTGCGGCTGTAGCCACGTGCTAGAAAGCGTTGACGTAGGATTTCTGCTTGCCGAAAAAAATCATTATCTGTAGAGCAGATCCTACGGAGCCTTAAAAATTGACCCACTGGGACAGCTCGAATAATATGTTTAGGGTGGCTAGAAGATGCATGTAAAACTAAATTGGTGGAAGTTGTTTTCCTGTAGATGTCGGTCTGCAACACCCCAGCATGATCCCTCCTAATGGTAACATCAAGGAAATCCAAAGATTTAGTACTATGTGTAAAAGTAAGATGGATGTTGCGGTCATTGTTGTTCAGGAAGATCATTAACTGATAAAGGTCGACGGGCATGCCCTGCCAGATGAAGAATATATCATCAATGTACCGCGTCCAAAAGGGGACACGGCACATTGAGATACCCTCGTCTGACATAAAGAGATCCCTCTCCCACAGCCCCAGGAATAGACCAGCATAGGAGGGCACATAGGCCGCTCCCATCGCGGTCCCCTGGAGCTGCAGGTAGAAGGACCCCTTGAACACAAAGAAATTATGTGTGAGGGTGAATTCAAGTAGTTCCAGCAGGAGGTCCCTCAACCCTAATGTGAGGTTAGATGTACTAAGAAAGAATTTGACAGCCTTGAGGCCGTCTGTATGTTTGATATTAGTGTAGAGGGACTCTACATCTGCTGAAACTAAAAGAGCTTCACCCTCAAGGCAAAGCCCGTCAACCCTGCGCAGCAGATCACCAGTGTCCCGGAGGAACGAGGGGAGATTCATTACTAGAGGTTGGAGATGGAAATCAATCCATCTATTGACGTTCTCGAGAAAATTCCCCTGTCCCGAGACAATGGGTCTCCCAGGCGGCACAGAGGAATCCTTATGAATTTTTGGAAGGAGGTACAGGGTAGAGATCCGAGGCTCGGGTACTGGTAATGCACTAGAAAGATCCTTGGTGATAATGCCGTCCTGTACCGATCTTTTCAAAATGGTTTCCAAATGGGTGGAATATGCAGAGAGAGGGTTATATGTGAGTTTTTTATAACAGATATTATTGTTGAGTTGTCGAAAAGCCTCTCTCTCATACATATCCACAGACCACAGGACGACATTACCACCTTTGTCTGCTGGTTTAATGAGGATCCCCGGTAATTCCTGGAGTGATCTCAGCCTGCACCTCTCTTCATTGGTCAGATTGTCATTCACTATAAATCTAGGAATCTAATATAATTCATCCGTAACTAGTCGTACAAACATATCAATGTTTGCACAAGAAGCCAACGGGGGAAATTTCTTGGATCTCGGACGGATAGAGGGAGGAATCTTACCTCCATCACTCTCGTTTCCAGATGCCAATTCCTCCAATATGTCTAATAGAATCGTAGAGTTGGAAGGGACCTCCTGGGCCATCTGGTCCAACCCCCTGCTCAAAGCAGGATTCGCTAAATCATCCCAGTCAGATGTCTGTCCAGCCTCTGTTTGAAGACTTCCATTGAAGGAGAACTCACCACTTCGCGTGGCAGCCTGTTCCACTCATTGATCACTCTAACTGTCAAAAAGTTTTTTCTAATATCTAATCTGTGTCTCCTCCCATTCAGTTTCATCCCATTGCTTCTAGTCTTTCCTTGTGCAAATGAGAATAAAGTTGATCCTTCTACAATGTGACAGCCCTTTAGATATTTGTAGACAGCAATTAAGTCTCCTCTCAGTCTTCTCTTTTGCAAACTAAACATTCCCAAATCCTGCAACCTTTCCTCATAAGACAGGGTTTGCAGACCGGTCACCATTCTGGTCGCTCTTTTCTGAACTTGCTCCAGTTTGTTGATGTCTTTTTTAAAATGTGGTGCCCAAAACTGGACACAATATTCCAGATGAGGTCTGACCAAAGAGGAGTAGAGGGAAATAATGACTTCACGTGATCTAGACTGTATGCTTCTGTTAATACATCCTAGAACTGCATTTGCCTTTTTTGCTGCTGCATCACACTGTTGACTCATATTCAGTCTGTGATCTATTAGTATACCCAAGTCTTTTTCACATGTGCTGTCACTTAGCCCTATTCCTCCCATTCTATATATGTTTTTTTCATTTTTATTGCCCAGATGTAGATGTAGATGTAATGCCGCTTGCTCCTCTTCTGTGGGAAATAGGGATCGGGTGTCATTAGAGTGAAAATAACGCCTGAGCAACAATGACCGCGCGAAAAGGTGGAAATCCTTAACGGTATCAAATAAGTCAAATCTAGAAGTAGGAGAAAAGGAGAGACCTCTGCTGAGGAGTCGCAGATCAACATCAGAAAGGCAGAAATCACTAAGGTTAATCACCTTATTGTCATATTTAGATGTAGAAGGCCCCAAATTCCTTTTGTAGGGATGAAACGTATGGTCTCGGAGTCTTGCCACCTCATTATTTGTAGTGGATGCAGTGGAAGCAGAGGACAGATCCGAACGTCCACTCAAAGAAGAGATGGATAAGGCAGATGAAGCCTTACGTATGGAGGAATGGTTGTTGAAATTATGTTTCCACATATATACTTTCTTTGATTGATAATCTTTGGAGTCTCGATTGAATTTCAGGATTTGGGCGTCCTGAATTTTTTTCATTATAACATCCATGGATTTATCAAAATCCATTTCAAATTTCTGCATCCTTTCAGCTGGACATATAGCATGGAAATCATTAAGCGCTGTGTCAAATTGTCCAAGTTACTGATGACTGAGGTATTGTGTTCAATCAGCAGCTGCAGAAAAGATGCAGAACAAGTGTTGCATGCTTCCTCCCATTTGGTGATAAAATTATCATCATCAATAGGAAATGAAGGGATTACCCTAACCCTGAGACCCCTTGGTATCATATTACTTTTCATATATTTATCTAGAAAGGACCTATTCCACCATAATTTTGACCTTTTGTTAAGCATATTTTTGATCGTAGAAAATTTATCTTCCAGTCCTATGTCCAAAGGCTGTGATGTATCAGCTGTATTGGTGCCATACACCTGATCCATTTGAGAGAGCCAGGTTTTTTCTCTGGCACGAAAGTCCATGTTGCAAACCAAGGCACCTGTGCATAACACAGTAAAATTGAATAATAAGAACAATTGGTAGCAAGATGAGCTGGAAAACTTAGTCAACCACATGTTCACAATGAATGTACTGGTGACCACCATCAAGATTCCAGCACATCATGAGACAGTGCAGGACACACTGTATGTATATATATACACACCAACACCAATGAGAACCAGTGTAGCAAGTCCAATGTAAAAATAAAATGTTATTTTATTTTATTTTTACATTGGACTTGCTACACTGGTTCTCATTGGTGTTGGTGTATATATATATACATACAGTGTGTCCTGCACTGTCTCATGATGTGCTGGAATCTTGATGGTGGTCACCAGTACATTCATTGTGAACATGTGGTTGACTAAGTTTTCCAGCTCATCTTGCTACCAATTGTTCTTAAGACACAGGAGAACAGGAAATACAGTCACATGCTCTCTGTCATGTGGACCCGTCCTGTGTGACGCGACCCGCAGGCCGGTAACTGTAAAGAACAAGACGCAGCACGTGATACAGTCCTGTGTAACGCGGCATGCAGGCCGGTAACTAAAACAACAAGACAAGGGGAGGGGAAAACAGTTACAGCGGTGGGCCCTGCGATAGGGAAAGGGGTCGTGGAGACTGCTGCACTCCATCTGAGGGCGGCAGGTCCATAATGAAGTCCATGGAGATGTGGGTCCATGGACTCTCAGGGGTGGGCAAGGACTGGAGCCAGCCAGCAGGGCGATTATGGGGGGACTTGGGGTGGGCATAGACTTCACACGCTAAAGCATAGTCTTTACAGTCCTTAACCACCGTCGGCCACCAAAAGTTCCTGGTTACCAATCTGGTGGTATTATTGAGACCAGGATGGCCTGCCAGAACAGAGTCATGCGATTCTTTAAGAACTTGTAGGCGAAACGTAGCTGGGATGAACAATTTTTTTTGGGGTGTAGTGTCAGGAGCTTGTTCTGGGGACCTACGGATCTCCTCCAGAAGGTCCAAAGACACTGCCGACACAACAATCCCATTGGCCAAAATCGGGACTGGCTCACAGTCCTCGGCTCGTGAGGGGCAAAAACTGCGAGAGAGGGCATTGGCCCTCACATTTTTAGTACCAGGGAAAAAGTGATAAAAAAATCAAACCTAGAGAAGAACAAGGCCCACCTTGCCTGTCTAGGATTTAGTCTTTTAGCTGACTCCAGGTAGGTCAGGTTCTTGTGATCAGTAATTACAGTGATCTTATGTTTGGCGCCTTCGAGGAAGTGGCGCCATTCCTCGAAGGCCCATTTGATTGCCAATAATTCCCGATTACCTATATCATAGTTTTTCTGTCACGTCGCCGTCAGACTCGGCGCCGGCTGTTCCGCCCTCAGCCACTAGGAGGCGACGAACTGTCACGCCGCCCTCGGGCTCGGGGCCTGCTGTCCAGGCCTCGGCCACCAGGAGACGCCAGACTGACATGTCGTCGTCGATCTCGGGGCCTGCTGTTCCGCCCTCAACCACTAGGAGGCGCCGTGGCTCGCGCCCGAGTGAGGGCGGCAACAATGAAAGGGCTTCTGCGCAGGCATCTACTGGACGCAGACTCCGCTCCTCTGTCAGTCATGAAGGGGCTGGTGCATCATCATCAGGTCTGGTCCTGGGGGCGGTCCTGATGACATCACCAGCCTGGGAGCCTGTGAGGGACGACCTGATCCCTCAAATACCTTGGGACTGGGCTTGCAAGCCGCCAGATATATTCTTGGTTCCCCTACGTGTTACTTGTGATTGCCTATTGTTAACTCCGACCTCAGCCTGAACTTCTGACTACTCTGTTGCCTGCCGTTTTTGTACATTGCATTTCTCCCGATTACTGACGCTGACCTTGGCCTGGATTCCTGACCCCCTCTACTGCCTGACGATTTTGTACCTCCACTACTCTCCCGGTTTTTGACCTCTGCCTGGACTCTCGACTCTTCCTCTGCCTGCTGTTTCTGTACCTCCACTGCTCGCCTGGTTTCCGACTCCATTTTTGGCTCCCTTCCTGCTTTTCTATTGCGACCGTTCTGCTCTGGCACTCTGCTCCTGTTCAGACAGCGCTTCCTGGGCTCTGCAGTAAATCCAGATCCCTGTATAGGGGTAAAGGGTGTCGGTGCTACTCGGGGCACTGCCTGTCTGCAGCCCAGACTTGCAGACGGACGCGAAATTTTCTCAGTGGCAGAGAATTTGCGGGAAAAAAAAGCAAATGGGCGAAGCTGAGTGAGGGATGCAGTGCCTTGCGATAGCACTGCTCCCACTCCGACTTCAGAGGCATTTACTTCTACAATAAATGGGCCGTCCAGATCAGGCTAAACCAAAACCAGGTTGGCCACAAAGCACTCCTTTAGCGTAGAAAATGCCTGCATTGCCTCAGGGTTCCAATTGGTCACGTCTGCCCCTTTCCGGGTCAAATCCGTGAGTGGTTTGGCAATTTCTGAGAAACCCCTGATGAACTAGCGGTAGTAATTAGCAAACCCTAAAAATCGCTTGGGTTGCACCCAAGCTTTAATAGGTTGGATCTTGGCAGGATCCATGCGGAACCCTTTGCCTGAGACCATGTACCCTAAAAACTGTACCTCCTCAACAAAAAACACATTTCTCCAGTTTAGCAAACAAGGAGTGTTATCGCAGTCTCTGCAGCACAGAACAGACGTGTTGAGCGTGTGTCACAGGGTCAGCAGAGTAAATCAAAATGTCATCTAAATACACGATGACATACACCCCACAAATGTCTCTGAAAATATCATTAACAAAGTTCTGAAATACGGCAGGTGCGTTACTGAGTCCGAACGGTATTACAAGGTACTCAAAGTGGCCAAGAGGTGTATTAAACGCGGTTTTCCACACATCGCCATCTCTTATGCGGACCAGTTTATATGCCCCCAGGAGGTCAAGTTTAGTAAACTAACAGGCTCCCATTAGCTGATTAAAAAGATCAGGGATGAGTGGAAGCGGATACTGGTTCTTTATAGTGATTGCGTTTAATTCCCGGTAATCAATGCAGGGTCAGAGACCACCATCTTTCTTCTCTACAAAGAAGAATCCGGCCCCAACTGGTGAAATGGATAGTCTAATAAACCCTTTTTTTAAGCTGTCTGCTATATAGTCATTCATGGCCTGACGCTCTGGACCGGAGAGATTAAATATTCTCCCTTTTGGGAGACGGGCATTCGGAATCAGATCTATAGTGCAATCATACTCTCTGTGTGGGGGTAATTTCTCAGATTCTACAATAGAAAAAACATCCTCAAAATCTCTGAAAACAAACGGTATGAGGGGGTTTTTAACCTTAACTTGGTTTACTGCTAATGATATGCAGTTATCCTGACACTGCGAACTCCAGCGTACATCATCAGCCAGGTGCCAGTCAATTACAGGATTGTGCTGGCGTAACCACGGCATTCCCAAAATAACTGCAGAAGATAAATTATCCATCACAAAAAATGACATAAGCTCGGTATGTAATGCTCCCACAGACATAGCAATTTTGTCAGTAACAAATTTAACCCCCTCCTGAATAATGGATGTGTCATTAATAGCCGTGGTTTTAATAGGGGCATTAAGTCTTAGTAGCGGTACACCCAGATTCCTAGCAGCCAAAGAATCCATAAAATTTCCTTCAGATCCACTATCCACATAAGCTTTTAAACACAGAGATTTCTGACCAAATGAAAGAGAGATAGGTAATAAAACTTTAGCCGCATCTGCGGGCAGTACCTGAGGCCCTGGGCAACCCTGGCCAGAGCTGCCCAGGGGCCGATGTCCGAGCAGTGTGGATCTCTGACGTTCAGCTTTCTCCCTGAAGTCTCTAGACTGCAGCATGTTTATGCAGGAAGATGAGAGTAATCCTCTAGACTGTGCACTGAAGCAACTAACAGGTGTTCAGGCCAAAAATCAGCTCAGGCAGGAGAAGGAAAAAAAAAAAGTTCAGGGAGACTGCTTTTGTATATGTTGGATACATACACAAGAAGCAGTTTTTTTTTTATGGCCGGATATAATGTGACGTCCGTCCGCGGATCTGGACTGCAGTAGGGACAGCACCCCGAGAAACCCCGAGACCCTTAACCCCCTATACAGGGATCTGGAATTGTAGCAAGGCCCAGGGGGTGGCTGTCTGGTGGAGCAGTGCGCCAGAGCATGACAGTCGCCAATAGGGAAGAAGGCGGGAAACCAAAAACGTAGTCAGAAACCGGGAGAGCAGCGGATGTACCGAAACGGCAGGCAGTGGCAGAGTCGACAGTTCAGGCCAAGGTCACAAAACGGGAGAGCGGCAAGGTACAAAAACGGCAGGCAGTAGCAGAGTCGAATATCCAGGCCAAGGTCACAAACCAGGAGGGCGGCAGAAGTACAAAATCGTCAGGCAGTAGAGGGGTCAGAAATCCAGGCTGAGGTCAGAGTCAAACAATAGCAAATCACACAGTAGCACATAGGGGAACCAAGAATTTATCCGGCGACTTGCAAGACCAGTCCCAAGGTATTTGAGGGATCAGGTCATCCCTCACAGGCTCCCGGACTGATGATGTCATCAGGACCGCCCCCAGGACCAGGTCAGATGGTGATGCACCAACCCCTTCATGATTGACAGAGGAGCGGAGCCTGCGTCCATCAGATGCCTGCGCAGGAGTCCCTTCTCTGTCGCCGCCATCACTCGGGGGTGAACCACGGCACCTCCCAGTGGCCGAGGCAGGAACAGCAGGCCCCGTGTCTGACGGCGACGTGACCGACCGGCGCCTCCTAGTGGCCGAGGCCGGGACAGCAGGCCATGAGTCTGACAGCAACATGACAAAAAGTAGCTATGCTTTTCTTCTGTATGACTTCTGATTTTACATCTAGCATTCCACAGTGATACAGAGAGAAAAATGGAGACATTTTCTTGACATTATTTCAAGTTGATTCTTAAACAAACAGCAATACATCCAGGGATTGCTAAGCGAATACAGCATATGTTATTTTTTATGTTTAAACCACATTGAGCCCATTTTGAAAAAAAAAAAGAAAAATGGGATAAACAACTCCTTTAAAGGAATATGTTGGACTAAGATGGCTTTATTCTACTAAAAATTACAGATGAGCCATGGAGGGCTAACTATATGAACGCACTAAATCATGCTTCCCATCCTGTACTGCTTGTTTTCTTTCTTTAGCAAAGTGCTATTTATTTGTCATGTGCCTTTCAACAATATATCAAGAACTCTTACATCAATGTCCCATTTATGTCCAACAATGAGCATGTTTAAGAAGATGGTGGCTATTACTAAAGAAAATCTTGCCATAAAAGAGTGTCTAAGTAATTGTTACTGTTAAAAGCATCATACTTATAGAAATTCTGTCTCCCATATCATCTCTTTTCACTTCAAAGTACTTTATTAGTCTCCATGCTCTTAACATTGATAGTAAATAATGCCATTATTACTACCCTAAGCAAGAATATAATTGTGTGAACCTCAGTCATTATAGAGTTGTGGCCAAAAGTATTGACACCCCTGCAATTCTGTCAGATAATACTCAGTTTCTTCCTGAAAGTGATTGCAAACACAAATTCTTTGGTATTATTATCTTCATTTAATTTGTCTTAAATGAAAAAACACAAAAGAGAATGAAGCAAAAAGCAAAACATTGATCATTTCACACAAGACTCCAAAAATGGGCCAGACAAAAGCATTGGCACCCTCAGCCGAATACTTGGTTGCACAACCTTTAGCCAAAATAACTGCGACCAACCGCTTCCGGTAACCATCAATGAGTTTCTTACAATGCTCTGCTGGAATTTTAGACCATTCTTCTTTGGCAAACTGCTCCAGGTCCCTGATTGAAGGGTGCCTTCTCCAAACTGCCATTTTTAGATCTCTCCACAGGTGTTCTATGGGATTCAGGTATGGACTCATTGCTGGCCACCTTAGAAGTCTCCAGTGCTTTCTCTCAAACCATTTTCTAGTGCTTTTTGAAGTGTGTTTTGGGTCATTGTCCTGCTGGAAGACCCATGACCTCTGAGGGAGACCCAGCTTTCTCACACTAGGCCCTACATTATGCTGCAAAATTTGTTGGTAGTCTTCTGACTTCATAATGCCATGCACACGATCAAGCAGTCCAGTGCCAGAGGCAGAAGCAACCCCAAAACATCAGGGAACCTCCGCCATGTTTGACCATAGGGACCATGTTCTTTTCTTTGAATGCCTCTTTTTTTCTCCTGTAAACTCTATGTTGATGCCTTTGCCCAAAAAGCTCTACTTTTGTCTCATCTGACCAGAGAACATTCTTCCAAAATGTTTTAGGCTTTTTCAGGTAAGTTTTGGCAAACTCCAGCCTGGCTTTTTTATGTCTCAGGGTAAGAAGTGGGGTCTTCCTGGGTCTCCTACCATACAGTCCCTTTTCATTCAGACGCCGACGGACAGTATGGGTTGACACTGTTGTACCCTCGGACTGCCGGGCAGCTTGAACTTGTTTGGATGTTAGTCGAGGTTCTTTATCCAACATCCGCACAATCTTGCGTTGAAATCTCTTGTCAATTTTTCTTTTCCATCCATATCTAAGGAGGTTAGCCACAGTGCCATGGGCTTTAAACTTCTTGATGACGCTGCGCACGGTAGACACAGGAACATTCAGGTCTTTGAAGATGGACTTGTAGCCTTGAGATTGCTCATGCTTCCACACAATTTGGTTTCTCAAGTCCTCAGACAGTTCTTTGGTCTTCTTTCTTTTCTCCATGCTCAATGTGGTACACACAAGGACACAGGACAGAGGTTGAGTCAACTTTAATCCATGTCAACTGGCTGCAAGTGTGATTTAGTTATTGCCAACACCAGTTAGGTGCCACAGGTAAGTTACAGGTGCTGTTAATTGCACAAATTAGAGAAGCATCACATGATTTTTCGAATAGTGCCAATACTTTTGTCCACCCTCTTTTTTATGTATGGTGTGGAATTATATCCAATTTGGCTTTAGGACAATTCTTTTGTGTTTTTTCATTTAAGTCAAATTAAATGAAGATAATAATACCAAAGAATTTGTGTTTACAATCATTTTCAGGAATAAACTGAGTATTATCTGACAGAATTGCAGGGGTGTCAATACTTTTGGCCACAACTGTACATTACACCCAGGGGCTGGCACTGACAGCTTGAGGCTCCTGTGCAAGAAATGTATTTGAGCCACCTCCTTTTATGGCTTTTATGATGATAAGCTACAGATTACATACAGTAGAAATTATATATTCGCATTTCATTACATATTACCCTCTCTTGTTAGGTATAGCCTTGTTCCTTACGTGTCGGATTCTTTTGTTATTTTTGCTATTTACACTGTGTTCCAAATTATTATGCAAAAAATATTTCCTCATATTTTCTCTAAATTACCTATATGAATTGCAGTCATTGTTATTTTCCAGTCATCTAATATTCTAGTATAATTGCAATGTTTTTGAACAAACTGCCTATGAAAACAGTATATTTTTAAAAATAAGAAACACTCAAAATGCCTGTTCAAAATTATTATGTACAGCAGAGTTTTCAACCTTTTTATTTTTATTTTGAACAAAAAAATGGTCAATTGTGAAATTATAAGCATTATCAGCTTATTACAAAATGAAAACAAACAGTTTTCAAGTCAAAACTTTATTCTAGGTGATGTTACATTTGCACATAGGACCCCTTGTTCGAAAGAAGCTTCTGAACTCTCTCGTCCATTGAATTTGTCAGTTTTTGGATGGTTTGTGCTTCAATTGTTTTGCATGTGGACAGAATACCCTCCCAGAGCTGTTGCTTAGATGTGAACTGCCTCCCGCCATCATAGACACTCCTTTTGATGATGCTCCAGAGGTTCTCAGTCAGGGGAAGATGATGGCCACACCATAAGTTTGTCCTCTTTTATGCCCATAGCAGCCAGAGATGCAGATGTGTTATTTGCAGCATGAGACGGTGCATTATCATGCATGAAAATGATCTTGCTGCGGAAAGCACGGTTCTTCCTCTTGAACCATGGCAGGAAGTGCTGTTTTAGAAACTCCACATAGATTATGGAGTTCATCTTTACCCCTTCAGGGATCCTAAAGAAGCCGACAATCTCTCTCCCCATGATTCCAGCCCAAAACATTAATCCACCTCCTCCTTGTTGGCGCCTTAGCCGTGTTTTCATGGGGTGTCCATCAACCAGCCATCCTCCACTCCATCCATCTGGACCATCGAGCGTTGCACGGCACTCATCGGTGAACAAAACAGTTTGGAAGTCAGTCTTCATTTATCGTTTGGCCCACTGGAGCCATTTCTGCTTGTGTGCAGTGGATAGAGGTGGTCGACAGGATGGCTTACGCACAGCTGCAAACCTCTGAAGGACCCTGCATCTTGTTGTTCGGGGGACGTTGGAGGCACCAGCAGCTTCAAAAACTTGTCTGCTGCTATGACAAGGCATTTTTGCAGCTGCTCTTTTAACCTGACTCAATTGCCTGTTGGAAAGAGTCCTCAATTTTTCCTTATCAGCACGCACACGTGTGTGCTGGGAATCAGCTACATACTTCTTGATTGTGCGATGATCACAATGATGTGTCTTGGCAATGTTGATTGTAGTCATTCCTTGACCTAAATACTCAACAATTTGTTGCTTCTCAGCATCCGACACATCCTTTTTCTTTCCCATTTTGGCAAAAAATGTAGGCTGCTTAATAATGTGGAACAGCCTTCTTAAGTAGTCTTGCCTTTATTTGGACACACCTGCCAAACTAATTTGCACAGGTATCTGCAATTGCTTTCAGTGATATAAAGAGCCCTGACACACATCACCATCAATGAGTTTAAATGACAAACAAAAAAATTCTAACCTTATCACTCCTAAACTCTTTTTGCATAATAATTTGGAACACAGTTTAGAGCTCCCTGTTCTTTATTATATACTGACCTCTCTTGTTAGCTATACATTGCAATGACTACTTATGGACCTTTGGAAAACTTCTTTTCTAATGGTGGCGGCTCATGGATTGGTCTTCTGGTCAGATGCTGCTCCATCAGCAGTCATTTTATATCTAACAAAGGAGGACTGTGTACTAAATAGATGGTGCTGTGACTAACAAAAATACATTATGCAAGTGATGGTGCTGAATGTATTAAGAGATTAACTATGTAATAATATGATGACATTTTACATAACAACAGATAATTTATATAATAAAGAACAGCCCAATAAATAACTAGAGAGGATCGTATGTTATATGAGGCCGTGTTATTGTTATGCTATGACGGTCTTTGGTAAATGGGGGCCTCAAACTGTCCCTGAAACTGGGACCCTAACTATCCCTGTCCCAGGGTACTCTTGAAGGTAGAGAGGCACAAGTATTCGACCCTACTGGCTCCTGTTATCCCCTGATCTGTCCCCTCACCAATACCATGAGGCCAGGGACAGAAATATACAGTAGTGGCCAAAAGTATTGACACCCCTGCAATTCTGTCAGATAATACTCAGTTTCTTCCTGAAAATGATTGCAAACACAAATTCTTTGGTATTATTATCTTCATTTAATTTGTCTTAAATGAAAAAGCACAAAAAGAATTGTTCTAAAGCCAAATTGGATATAATTCCACACCAAACATAAAAAAGAGGGTGGACAAAAGTATTGGCACCGTTTCAAAAATCATGTGATGCTTCTCTAATTTGTGTAATTAACAGTACCTGTAACTTACCTGTGGCACCTAACAGGTGTTGGCAATAGCTAAATCACACTTGCAGCCAGTTGACATGGATTAAAGTTGACTCAACCTCTGTCCTGTGTCCTTGTGTGTACCACATTGAGCATGGAGAAAAGAAAGAAGACCAAAGAACTGTCTGAGGACTTGAGAAACCAAATTGTGAGGAAGCATGAGCAATCTCAAGGCTACAAGTCCATCTCCAAAGACCTGAATATTCTTGTGTCTACTGTGCGCAGTGTCATCAAGAAGTTTAAAGCCCATGGCACTGTGGCTAACCTCGCTAGATGTGGATGGAAAAGAAAAATTGACAAGAGATTTTAACGCAAGACCGTGCGGATGTTGGATAAAGAACCTCGACTAACATCCAAACAAGTTCAAGCTGCCCTGTAGTCCGAGGGTACAACAGTGTCGACCCATACTATCCGTCGGCATCTGAATGAAAAGGGACTGTATGGTAGGAGACCCAGGAAGACCCCACTTCTTACCCCGAGGCATAAAAAAGCCAGGCTGGAGTTTGCCAAAACTTACCTGAAAAAGCCTAAAACGTTTTGGAAGAATGTTCTCTGGTCAGATGAGACAAAAGTAGAGCTTTTTGGGCAAAGGTATCAACATAGAGTTTACAGGAGAAAAAAAGAGGCATTCAAAGAAAAGAACACGGTCCCTACAGTCAAACATGGTGGAGGTTCCCTGATGTTTTGGGGCTGCTTTGCTGCCTCTGGCACTGGACTGCTTGACAGTGTGCATGGCATTATGAAGTCAGAAGACTACCAACAAATTTTGCAGCATAATCTAGGGCCCAGTGTGAGAAAGCTGGGTCTCCCTCAGAGGTCATGGGTCTTCCAGCAGGGCAATGACCCAAAACACACTTCAAAAAGCACTAGAAAATGGTTTGAGAGAAAGCACTGGAGACTTCTAAGGTGGCCAGCAATGAGTTAAGACCTGAATCCCATAGAACTCCTGTGGAGAGATCTAAAAATGGCAGTTTGGAGAAGGCACCCTCCAAATATCAGTGACCTGGAGCAGTTTGCCAAAGAAGAATGGTCTAAAATTCCAGCAGAGCATTGTAAGAAACTCATTGATGGTTACCGGAAGCGGTTGGTTGCAATTATTTTGGCTAAAGGTTGTGCAACCAAGTATTAGGCTGAGGGTGCCAATACTTTTGTCTGGCCCATTTTTGGAGTTTTGTGTGAAATGATCAATGTTTTACTTTTTGCTTCATTCTCTTTTGTGTTTTTTCATTTAAGACAAATTAAATGAAGATAATAATTCCAAAGAATTTGTGTTTGCAATCATTTTCAGGAAGAAACTTAGTAATAATAATAATAATAATCTTTATTTATATAGCGCCAACATATTCCGCAGCGCTTTACAGTTGAACAGTTTCAAACACAACAGTCATAAGTAACAACGTTAACAATACAATAATTAAAGCGAAATAAGACGACCCTGCTCGTGGAGCTTACAATCTACAATGAGGTGGGGGGGATACAAAGCACAGGTTTGTATTTACAATGATGTATTTACAATGACGGTCCAGCCATCTTCAGGGGGTGGGGGTTAGATGGAGATAGTGAATGGGCTACACACACACAAACATGACTTTGATTACTGAATGTGATAGGCCGCTCTGAACAAATGTGTTTTGAGCGAGCGCCTAAAACTATGCAAATTGTGGATGGTCCTAATATTTTGGGGTAGAGCATTCCAGAGGATTGGCGCAGCACGGGAGAAGTCTTGGAGTCGGGAGTGGGAGGTACGGATTAGGGCAGAGGTTAGTCGAAAGTCATTTGCAGAGCGCAGCGGTCGGTTAGGCCGATAGACAGAAATGAGGGAGGAGATGTAAGGGGGTGCCGCACTGTGGAGAGCTTTGTGGGTGAGAACAAGTACTTTGAATTGTACCCTGTAATGAATTGGCAGCCAGTGTAACGACTGGCGAAGAGCGGACGCGTCTGAGAAACGATTAGCCAGATGGACAACCCTGGCTGCTGCATTAAGGATAGACTGGAGAGGGGAGAGTCGAGTGAGAGGGAGGCCAATTAATAGAGCATTACAGTAGTCTAGGCGGGAGTGGATCAGGGTGACAGTGAGAGTTTTTGTTGTTTCCATGGTGAGAAAAGGGCGGATTCTAGAGATGTTCTTTAGGTGTAAGCGGCGTGAGCGGGCAAGAGATTGTATATGGGAGGTGAAGGAGAGATCGGAGTCGAACATAACACCCAGACAGCGCACCTGCTGTCGGGGTGTTATTATGGTGCCACCCACAGAGAGGGAAATGTCAGATTTAGGGAGGTTAGTAGATGGTGGGAGCAGAAGAAGTTCAGTTTTGGAGAGGTTGAGTTTCAGATAGAGAGCAGACATGATGTTGGAGACTGCAGACAGACAGTCAGTGGCGTTCTGTAGTACAGCGGAGGTAAGGTCAGGGGATGATGTGTACAGTTGTGTGTCATCAGCATAAAGATGGTACTGAAAGCCAAATCTGCTGATGGTGTGTCCAATTGGGGCTGTATAGAGAGAGAAGAGAAGGGGGCCAAGGACTGAGCCCTGAGGTACCCCAACAGTGAGAGGAAGAGGAGATGAAGTGGAGCCAGAAAACAGAACACTGAAGGAGCGGTCGGAAAGATAGGAGGAGAACCAGGAAAGAGCAGTGTCCTTAATGCCTAGTGACTGGAGCCTAGAGAGTAGGAGAGGATGGTCAACAGTGTCGAAAGCTGCAGAAAGGTCGAGAAGAATGAGCAGAGAATGGTCACCATTACGTTTTGCTGTCAGAAGGTCATTGGTCACTTTGATGAGTGCAGTTTCTGTCGAATGTAGGGGGCGGAAACCGGACTGTGAAGGGTCTAGGAGGGAGTGAGTGGAGAGGTAACGGGTAAGGCGTGAGTATATCAGGCGCTCCAAGAGTTTAGAGATGAAGGGGAGATTGGAGACTGGTCTGTAGTTGTTTGTGCAGGATGGGTCAAGGGTGGGTTTCTTTAGTAATGGAGTAATGATAGAGTGTTTGAAGGAGGAGGGGAAAATGCCAGAGGAGAGGGAGAGATTAAAGATTGTAGTTAGGTGAGTTGTGACGACTGGGGAGAGAGACTGGAGGAGATGTGAGGGAATGGGGTCGGTTGTGCATGTAGTTGGACGAGAAGAGGAGAGGAGCCTGGAGACTTCTTCTTCTGTGATGGGAGCAAATGTGGAGAGTGAGCCAGGGGAAATGCAGGGAGGGATGGGAGTCACTGAACTTAGTGATTGGGAGCGGATTTCCTGACGGATATTGTCTATTTTCTCTATAAAGTGGGAGGCCAGGTCATCAGCGCAAATGTCTGTGATAGGGGCTTGTGCTATTGGCCTGAGGAGGGAGTGAAAGGTGTCAAAAAGTTTCTTGGGGTTGTTGGATAGTGAGGAGATCAGGGTGGTGAAGTAGGTCTGTTTGGCGAGGTGAAGGGCAGAGTTATATGTCCTTAACATAAATTTGAAGTGTATGAAGTCTTCTGGTGTGTGTGTTTTCCTCCATAAGCGTTCAGCACACCTAGAGCATCGCTGGAGAAATCGGGTTTGCGATGTGAGCCAGGGCTGTTTCACTCTGTGTTTGGAGGTTCTGAGGGTGAGGGGAGCTACTTGGTCTAGGGTGCTTCTAAGAGTGTCATTGAAGTGATGTACAGCCAGATCAGGACAGGACAAAGAAGAGATTGGGGACAATGATGAGTGTAGGGAGTCTGAAAGTGTATGAGGGTTAATGGCTTGTAGATTTCTGACTGAATGGTAGGTAGGAGGGTGCTGGGGTGAGCGAGGATTTGTGAGTGTAAAGGAGAGAATGTTGTGGTCAGAGAGGGGAAGCGGTGAGTTATCTAGGTAGGAGATTGAGCAGAGCCGGGCGAAAACCAGGTCCAGGGTGTTACCGTCTTTGTGTGTTTCAGAGGTTGAGAGCTGAGAGAAGCCTAGAGAAGTGGTTAGTGATAGAAGCTGGGATGCAGATGTGGAAGTGGGGCTGTTAATGGGGATGTTGAAGTCTCCCAGGATAAGGGTTGGTAGTTCTGAGGACATGAAGTGCGGCAGCCAGGCAGAGAAATGGTCCAGGAAGTGGGTGGGTGAGCCTGGGGGCCGGTATATGACCGCTACTCTGAGGGAGAGGGGACGAAAGAGCCTGATGGTGTGGACTTCAAAAGAAGTATTATCTGTCAGAATTGCAGGGGTGTCAATACTTTTGGCCACAACTGTAAAACAAACAAGGCACAAAGACAAAACAGGGCTAACCAAAAGCAACAAACATACAAACAGTCACCAAAGGTAGAAAGAAACTAAAGAGAATGAGTCTGGCCAGGGTTTAAAGGGAGAGGTAATGACTAGAGTTGGGTGAATTTGTTTTTTTCCCCACTTATTCGGCAAACTATAGTTCTTAACGAAAAAGCTACAGCAGGAACACGGATACATGGAGTGCCACAGGTGGTCAACTGATCGGCGCCGTAGCTGCATGTGTTGCGGCTGTGTGACAGTCATGACACATGCATGGAGAGCCCAACACACAGGCTCTCCATGCATGTGCTGTGACTTTGATACAGCTGCAAAATATGCAGCTGTGGTACCGATCAGCTGATCTGCCGGTGCGCTCCATGTATCTGGGTTCCCGCTGTAGCTTATTCGGTAAGCGCTATAAATGGCAAAATAAGAGGGGAACCTAACAAATTCGCTCAACTCTATTAATGACTAGATCATAGGCAGATGAAATGGAGCTACACATTTCTGATCAGCATGCAAAGGGTCATTAACCTCTTCAGCACCAAAGGAATCTAAATCCATATAATATGGGGCATAAACACACAGGCTAAATGGAAGATCTGCGATTCACAATACGTAGTGATATTCTACTCCCAGATTGCCCAAGATGATGCAACACACTTGTGATAATTATTTATAATAAAATCAGAAACTGTTTAATTAAGGACAGCACTATATGTGACAAGAACATAGACTAAGGGACTGTGCTATGCATAATAAGGCTACATTCCTGTATCTGTGTGAAATTTCGGTGTGCTGCCCTATTTCTTTCTCGGACAGCTCACAGAGCCTTTGAGTATTTCCTATTCTAATTCTCAAGGTCTGATCAGAAATGGACATTCTCACAGATGTAATTCTCGGATTCATGATTTTCACTGATATGTGAATGGACCTATGAAACTCCATGAGTCCGTGTGCTGTCTGATAAAGAAAATCTGGCAGCACACGGACATGCCAAATAAATGAGAGAATGTGGCCTAAGGGATTCCACAGATAACATTATCATTCCAAGTCACACAATATGAAGACTAAATACATACACCCAGTGACCACTGATGTCTTGTCTAGAGCTATTTTATGTTGTTTCTACTCCATCTGGTCAGACCATCATGTCAACATCTGCCAGCCACGACTTGTCTTTGACTGATCACCACAGCCCTGAAAATAAGAAGGTCACATAAATTGTATATATACATTGGTCTATGCAATTGTGGAAGGTCGGCTCACTTAGCTGCTCCTTGAGGTAGACACAGGACAATGTTTGGTTAAAGTCTCTGCATGGTTTATAGCATCATAAACCAAAAACCCAAACTGGTAGCAGAAAAACAGCCTGTCCGGCTCTAAAGAAAATAAACAGTTCATACAAAGTTCTGCTCAGTGCCTCTGGGATAACACATACAGCAACTCTCACAGGAGCTTCAGTATGGAGGCTTCCTTTCCTCCACACAACACAGACCGAGAAAAAAACTGGCTGGACATTTAACTACCTCCAGCTACACCCTGGAGGTGGAGATATGGTGGGTATGCCCATCTCTGACCTACCCACCATGAAAGCCAGGCCCATATAGCGACTGCTCTCAGCACATATCATGCTGGAGAAAACACTCATGGCTTTCACATCATGCAAGAAAGCAACCTTTGCAACATATATCTCTCTCCCCTCATATACAGCACCAGTGACCCTGTCACACAATGTAGAGAGAGAGGGAATTTAAGAAATAATAGATGGGATAAAACTTGTAAGTCATATCAGTAAAACTCCTACTGACAGGTTTTTGTACCAAACATATTTTCGCCCTACATTTGTCTTCGAGCAGTGAAATTGCAATTTTTTTATTTTAATAATGCACATTGTCCTTCTGTTGAAAAGATACTTTCTTCTTTATTCAATAGATCTAAAGAAGCACTCCCATCAAAGTTTTGATGATATTTATTGCAGTCATCATATTAAATAGCACTAGGTACAATTGCTCATTTTAACATATCGCGTACTGGAAAACAAGAAAGTGCATTGAAATTACAAAAAAAAAGTGCAATTCCACAGTTGGGTTTTTTTTTTTTGCCACGTTCACTAAATGCTAAAACTGACCCGCCATTATGATTTTCAAGGTCATTATGAGTTCACATACAGCAACCATTTTATTTAAGTGTGAAAAGAAAACTTAAATTTGTTAAAATAAAGCAAAAAAGCACCATTTTCCGAGACCTGTTGCATCTCCATTTTCGTGATCTTGGGCTGGGTGAGGTCTTATTTTATGCTTGCCATGCTGACTTATTTATTGATACCATGTTTTTATCAACCGTTATTGCGCATTATTGCAATGTAGCAGCGACCAAAATACTTAATTCTAGCATTTTGAATTTTTTTCTTGCTACGCCGTTTAGCAATTGGGTTAATTTTTTTTTTTATCTTGATAGGACGATTCTGAACTCTGCGATACCAAATATATGTTTATTTGATTGTTTTATTGTTTTATTTTGAATGAGGCAAAAGGGGGGTGATTAATAAAAAAATATAAAAGTTCAAAATATTTTTAAAAACTTTTGATTTAATTTTTGCATGCTTCAATAGTCTCCATGGGAGACTCAAAGCTGCAATACTTTGATCACCTCTGGTACACACATGCGATGATCAGATCGCCTGTGTGTAGAAGAAATGCTCACTTGCTATGAGCACTGACCACGGGGTGGGGCTCACAGCGATCTGGCAATGACAACCACTTCCATCCACTTCCTGTAAGAGCGAGTTAATTTCCACTGTCAGAGATTGACAGAGGCATTTAACTAGTTAACAGCTGTGGGTGGATCGCAATTCCACTCGCCGCTGTTGTGGGAACATGTCAGCTGTATAGATCAGCTGTCATGTACACGGAAAGGTGTGGGCTCAGCGCCGTAGACAGAACCAATCGGGGATCCCGACATGTGCTCATTATTATGGCACATGTTGGAAAGGGGCTAACAAGCTTCAAATAATGGCTAAAGTCTGCTAGAATCTTTTACTAGTTTAGGTGTTTTATCAAAAAACCAGGGGAAGAGTCTTGAGGAGATCATTTGCATATTCCCAGTGCCTTCTGGGATAAGTGAAGAGTCTCCGCGAGCTCATCGATCACTGGGTTTTGGCTGTTGCAGCTGAAAAGAGGAAATCGGAAAGCCGCGCGCCTATCGGCGCGCAAATTTTGGCTCATTTTTCATCGTTTTTAAGAAATCTCAATATGGAAGAGGCCAGGAGCCATTTGGTGAGCTGCATTTCTTGCTACATGTTCACAGACTTACCAGTGGAAAAGCCAAACTTCACATGCCACAAATGCAAGCTTGTGTCCCTGTTGGAGGAAAAGTTGCAAAGTCTCGAAGAGAGGTTAGCTACGTTGAAGATCATTAAGGAAGGCGAAGAGTTCTTAGACAGAGCAGAATTATCTCTTCATGTTACAGAAAGAGAAGAAATTCGAAGTGCACCTGAAGAAACAGAGGAATGGAGACATGTGACCCAGAGAAGCAGGAGGATCAGGAGGCAGTCAGCACCCATACTCCTCAGGAACCAGTACCAGGCTCTCACGCAGGAAACCAATGAAGAAATACATCAGGATAAGACTTTGCCCACAAACAGCAACCTTGTACGCCTTCAGAGTCCTCCAGGATGGATGAACACAAAACTTAAGCACATGCTAAAAAGGAAGAAAATAATGTTTATAAAATGGAAAGAGGGAGGCATATCTAAAGAAGAATATAATGCTGTCTGCAGAACCTGCAGGGCACAAATCAGATTATCTAAAGCTGACAATGAATTGAGGCTTGCAAGAGATGTCAAAAGCAATAATAAAGGATTTTGGGGATATGTCAAAAGTAAAAGAAAAGTCAAAGATGCTATAGGTTTTATACAGGATGAAAATGATGAAATGGTAAGACAGGATGTTGAGAAGGCCGAACTTTTAAATTCCTATTTTGCATCTGTTTTCTCTCAGAAAGGAAATGTGACATCAACTGTTCTTCACTGTCCTATTAAGGGAATAGAAGAATCCAGGATATCTATAAACAGAAAGATAGTGAGGAAACACTTAGCTAACCTAAACGAATTCAAGTCTCCAGGTCCAGATGAATTACACCCCAGAGTACTGAAGGAGATAGCAGAAGAAATTTTTGAACCCCTCTCCATAATCTTTGAAAATTCTTGGAGAACAGGAGAAGTCCCAGAAGACTGGAGAAGAGCAAATGTTGTTCCTATCTTCAAAAAGGGGAAGAAGGTGGACCCAGGCAACTATAGGCCGGTGAGTCTGACTTCTATACCAGGAAAGATCTTTGAACAAATTATTAAACAACATGTATGTCAGTACATGGATAAGAATGAAGTGATTAAACAGAGTCAGCATGGGTTTGTAACTAGTAAGTCATGTCAGACTAACTTAATTTCCTTCTATGACGGAATCACTGATTGGTTGGATCAAGGAAATGCTGTAGATATAGAATATCTTGACTTCAGCAAAGCATTTGACAAAGTATCTCATACAATCCTTATTGGAAAAATGACTAAGTATGGAATGGACAAGGCAACTGTTAGGTGGATTCATAACTGGCTTAGTGATCGGACCCAAAGAGTGGTCGTAAATGGCTGCACATCCAGTTGGAAGAATGTCTCAAGTGGGGTACCACAGGGCTCTGTCCTGGGCCCTGTATTGTTCAACATCTTTATCAACGATTTAGATGAAGGAATTGAGGGTAAACTGATTAAATTTGCTGATGACACAAAGCTAGGAGGGATAGCTAATACTAGAAAAGAGAGAGAGAGAGGATTCAAAAAGATATAAATAAACTGGAGCAGTGGGCAGTAACTAACAGAATGGTTTTTAACAGGGAAAAATGCAAAGTACTACATCTGGGCAATAAAAATGAAAAAAGCATATACAGAATGGGAGGAATAGGCCTAAGCAACAGCACATGTGAAAAAGACTTGGGTATACTAATAGATCACAGACTGAATATGAGTCAACAGTGTGATGCAGCAGCAAAAAAGCAAATGCAATTCTAGGATGTATTAACAGAAGCATACAGTCTAGATCACGTGAAGTCATTATTTCCCTCTACTCCTCTTTGGTCAGACCTCATCTAGAATATTGTGTCCAGTTTTGGGCACCACATTTTAAAAAAGACATCAACAAACTGGAGCAAGTTCTGAAAAGAGCAACCAGAATGGTGACCGGTCTGCAAACCCTGTCTTATGAGGAAAGGTTGCAGGATTTGGGATTGTTTAGTTTGCAAAAAAGAAGACTGAGAGGAGACTTAATAGTTGTCTACAAATATCTAAAGGGCTGTCACATTGTAGAAGGATCAACTTTATTCTCATTTGCACAAGGAAAGACTAAAAGCAATGGGATGAAACTGAATGGGAGGAGACACAGATTAGATATTAGAAAAAACTTTTTGACAGTTAGAGTGATCAATGAATGGAACAAGCTGCCACGAGAAGTGGTGAGTTCTCCTTCAATGCATGTCTTCAAACAGAGGCTGGACAGACATCTGACTGGGATGATTTAGCGAATCCTGCTTTGAGCAGGGGGTTGGACCAGATGGCACAGGAGGTCCCTTCCAACTCTACGATTCTATGATTCTATGATTCTATGATCTACACAAGACAAAAGATGCATTTGCACTGAAAGGTTATTGTGAATGAATTTTCATAGGGACACTAGACATGTTGCTGCTCAATCAGCAAACTATCAAAATACTCATTCATTAGGTGAATTGATTTTTTGTGTAGCAAATAATCATCATTCTCAGCAGCACGTCATCCTGCGTGAAAAGCACTTGTGCTCCCAAGAACAATGGCAGATAATGCGCAGTAACTGATATATTACAGATTGTTCAGTGTTCACCAGTCAGGATCAGGCCATTTTTTTTTCATAGCTTCAAAAAATGTTTCATTTGGATATTGAAAACATATTTTTACAACCATTTAGAATATCAAAAATTTGTTTTAAATTGCATTCCCCATTTTGATAGAAATAATGTTAATATTTTGGACTTTTTTTTAACAGTTATATGGCTATAAACAGCGATTTGGACTGGTGATCTCAATATTTTAATTTTATTTATTATTTCTTGTATTTTTACATATTTATCTTACACACTGTGCCCCCATAAGTTCTTAAAAGACCTTTAAGGAGTGGGGAAAATATAAAATATTATTATATTATCTTTATTGCTGTTATGTAACAGACCCAGTTGCAGCAGAAATGTTTCGTTAAACCATCTCAGACAGATGTCTGGCCAGCCTCTGTTTGAAGACTTTCATTGAAGGAGAACTCGCCACCTCTTGTGCCAGATTGTTCCACTCATTGATCACCCTCATTGTCAATTTTTTTTTTCTGATATCTAATCTGTATCTTCTCCCTTTCAGTTTCATTCCATTGCTTTTCGTGTTTTCATGTCCAGATGAGCATAATGATGATTCCTCTACACTGTGACATCCCTTCAGATATTTTTAGACAGCTATTAAGTCTCCTCTTAGCCATCTTTTTTGCAAGTTAAACATTCGCAGGTCCTTCAACTGTTCCTCATAGGAAATACTTTGCAGCCTGCTTACCATCCTTGTAGCTCTTCTCTGAACTTTCTCCAGCTTTTCAATGTCTTTATTAAAATGTGGTGTCCAGAACTGGACACAGTATTCCAGATGAGGCTTCTTTTAATACATCCTAGAGACCTGTGTTTGCCTTTTTTTACTGCTGCATCACTCTGTTAACTCATGTACAAGCTGTGATCTATTAGTAAACCCAAGTCTTTTTCACACGTGCTGTTGCTTAGTTCTATTCCTCCCATTTTATAGATGTACTTTTCTTTTTTCTGGCTCAGATGTAGAATCTTGCATTTCTCCATGTTAAATACTATTCTATTAGTCGCTATCCATTGTTCAAGCTTATCTAGATCCCTCTAAATCCTGTCTTTTCTAGTGTTAGGTATCCCTCCTAGCTTTGCATCGTCTGCAAATTTGATTAGTTTAACTTTCATTTTTAAAAATGTTAAACAACACTGGGGCCAGGACAGAGCCCCCCTTTAAACACATTGCCAATTAGATGTGCAACCACTTATTACCACTCTTGGGGTATGACCACTGACCCAATTATGAATCCACCTAACTGTAGCCTTGTCAATCTTATACTTGGTAATTTTTTCAATAAGGTTGGTATGAGATACCTTATCAAATGCTTTCCTGAAGTCGAGATATACTATACCTACCGCACTTCCCTGATCCACCCAGTCAGTGATTCCATCATAGAAGGGAATTAGATTAGTCTGGAATGACTTATTTGCTACAACCTATGCTGCCTTTGGTTAATTACTGTATTCTTATCCAAATACTTACATACATGCTGTTTAATAATTTGTTCAAATACATTTCCTGGTAGAGAAGTAAGGCTCACTGGCCTTTAATTTTCTGGCTTTGTCTTCTTTCCTTTTTTGAATATGGGGACATTTGACCTTTTCCAATCTTCTGGCTATTGGTTCTGCAATTTCCTCTAACTCTTTCTGTACTCTAGGATGTAATTCACCTGGAGCAGGAGATCTAAATTCATTTAAATTAGCTAATTGTTCCCTCACCATTTCTTTGTTTATGGATAGAGTGGATTCTCTTATTCCTGCAATGGCACTGTTTAGATCAATTGATGTTACATTTGCTTTCTTAGAGAGCACAAATGCAAAATAGGAATTTAAAAGTTCGGCCATCTCAACATTATTTTTGACCACTCCACCATTATGATCCTGTTGAAATCATATAGCATCTTTGACTTTTCTTTTACTTTTGACATACGGCCAAAATTCTTTTTTTAACTGCTTTCATTCTCCCTTGCAAGCCTTACTTCACTACTGGCATTAACTCTTCTAACTCTTGCCCTACATTCCCTGCAAATAGCATTATATTCATCTTTAGATAGGCCCCCCTCTATCCATTTGATATACATACCTTTTTTCCTTTTAAACAAATGATTAATTTCTGTTTTGATCCACATTGGTCTCTTTAAATGTTTTCAATTCTTCCTTCTTTTCGGGATTGTTACTGATTGTGCAATGAGAATTTTGTTTAGCAAAATCTCCAATCTTTCTTGGACATTTCTGTCTTTTAGAACATCCAGCCATTGGATTTTTCCTACCCTCTTTCTGAGTTCATTAAAATCTGCCTTTCTGAAGTCCAACCTTAAAGTCTGAGCCCTCGCTGATTTTCCTCCTCTTGCAATCCAAAATTTGAGGATAGCATGATCCTAAATTCACAGCCACCTTTACTTCCTCAGCCATTTCCTCCCTGTTGGTAAGATTTAGGTCTAAACTTGCAGATCCTCTTGTTCTCTCTTCTACCTTTTGAAAGATAATGTTTTCCGCAGGAGAAGATAAGAATTTTCTGGACCCAGTACTTTTGCCTGAAAGAGATTCACAATAAATATCTCGATAGTTAAACTCTCCCATGATCATTCTGCATACTTTTTGAGAATATAGACATCTGATGTAAAAAGAGTTCATCCATATCTATAGTCTGTCCAGGTGGCTTTTTTGTTCTTCTCTCCTTGAATTCTTACCCAAACAGTTTCTCCAGAACTACCAGTCTCTGAAGCTTGGATCTCTGTGTAGATATATGTTTTCCTAATATACAATGCAATACCTTCTCTCCTATTTTTTCTAATAAATAAGTTATAGCCTTCAAGGTTTGTATTCCAAGCACGTGTATCATCCCACAAAGCTTCAGTGATGCCTATGACATCATATCTCTCGTCCTGTGTTAGCAGCTCCAATTCTTCTTGTTTGCTTCCCATGCTCTGTACATTTGTATAGATGCGGCGCCCCTGAGGGTCCGGTCACCACAGAGTTACTGCACCTCATCCATCGATGAGAAGATGACCTGCACTCCCAATTCCTTCACTTTCCAGCCTAGGTCTTCAAAGTCTATGCCTATAGTTTCCATGTCCTTTCTTGCTGTATCATTTGTTCTTACATGTATTAATAGACACAAACTACCCTGATCACAGGAAATAGCACAACACAATTAACATATGTCACAAAAAAATCCCACAGTTCAATTTGGAAGAGGAGATCAAAGAGTTTTTTTTAGCTAAAATCACATATTTTATTAAACAATGAATAAAACACAGAGTATATAAACCTAAAAGGCCAAGGGTATGCAAAGCAACATAGTCAGACTAATTACGTAAAATGAATCACAGCTGACCAGCAATCTATTAAGGAGCTGACCTAAAGAGCCAATGCTTCCTGCTGCCACACACTTGTGAAATTATACACACATATAAAAGTTCAAAGTGCAAATGTCCATCTGACTAAAAAAATGTATCACAACAATGTCCTAACAAAGAAGGCATGAATAAATGCGTAATGTCCTAATGAAGTTACACTTACATGTTATGAGTGGTATCGCTGCCCTGGCCTGCCACCCCTACGCGCGTTACGCCGTGGCTTCCTCAGGAAGCGTGGCTTACTTGTAATCTGAAGTTAGTATTTATGTCATGGGCAACCAATGAAAACAGTCCTCCATTTTGGTGACATCACAGCGCATGCGCACTATCATATTAAACGCTGCCCATAAAATGGACCATTACTTTATATCATAAACTGAACAGCGCATATACAAATGTATATTAATATGGGAACGAAGCGCTAGAACGGCGTTTTGAATGTAAAACTAAATCGTTGCCCAATAATTATAACGCTCAATGGGGATCGCAAGTGAAATGACGTCAGGGGAATGGCGGCGCATGCGTGGATATGTCCCGGCTCATAAAGCAGAGGTCCTCGCTCAGTGCTCCCAGAATGCAGAGGGGCAGGTTTCATAGCAACCGAACAACCACCGCAAGCTGTGTGAGCGCATTGTGAACACCTGAAGCAGAGACACAGCCAGGTGTTGTGAGTTCATTTTCCCCTTCACCATTGAGGTCTGATGAACTCCCTCTTCTGGTGAAGGAAGGTAGTGAGGCTGATTACCAAGCACCTGGGCAGGATGATGATGACTGGGAGACGGGAATTACTGACTGGATATAAGGCAGCCGACGCCCTTCTGCCTTGTTGGTGATCTCTCTGAGGGATTCTAGGAGACCAGTCTGATTCCTGCTCCTCAAAAGCTAAGTTTTCTGCTCTACGTTTTGCATTTGTGTTTTGGTTTTGTTTTGCATTGTTTTCCTTGATTTCTGCCTTTCCCTGCTGGGGTGAGCTGAATTCCTTTTTGCTCTGTCTTCAGAAAATACCTGAGTACTGATATAGTCTTTTTGAAGCCTAGCGTCTTCAGGGCTTTTTTCCCTATCAGCTGTTGGCTCTTGTTTTGATAGGGTTTTGGCGGATTACAGACAGCAGCCTTTCTATCCTGTCCTATCTAGTTAGCTTGGGCCCCATCATTTGCTCAGCCTATCTTTCTATCTGTGTGAGTGCTTTTTCATCTTGCTTCACCGTCATTATATGTTGGGGGCTGTCTATTGCTTTGGGGTCTGCTCTGGGGCAGTTTAGATTTCCCTTTCTGTCTTTAGGCTATGTAGTTCTCCGGCTGTGATCGAGGGGTCTAGGGCACCGTAGGAACCCCCCACGGCTACTGCAAGTTGTTGTTGATAGGTTCAGGGGTCTGCAATCCGATAGCTGCCAACTTCTCTGGTTTTCTGGACTTAGCTAGTATTTCTGTTTTGCCTCCTACGGTGACTCATTCATAACAGAATCACCAGCCATACCGCAGATCCTAGGGTACTCAATAGCAGGAAAGAATTGTAAAAAAAAAAAGTGTGTATATTTTTTCCTCTATATCTCTGAGGCTGTAAGGGGGAATTTTTTTTTTCCTCTCAATGGAGATAAAGCAATTGTCTGATAGTGTGGAGCAGCTCGCTGCGGAAGTGTGGGGAATTTCCGCCTACCTTGCTCATTCACATGCTGCTGAGCCAAAGATCCCTACTCCTGATGTGTTTTTTGGGGATTGGTCTAAATTTTTGAATTTCAAAAATAATTGTAAATTATTTTTTGCCTTGAAGCCTAACCCGTCAGAGAGCTCTGCGCAGCAGGTTAAAATTGTCATCTCTTTGCTGCGTGGCGATCCCCAGGATTGGGCGTTTTCTTTGAAACCAGATGATCCTATCCTGACTAAAGTGAACGCATTTTTTCAAGCCTTGGGGTTGTTGTATGATGAACCTAATGCTATTGATCAGGCTGAAAAGACCCTGTTGGCATTGAGCCAGGGTCGAGATTCTGCAGAATTGTACTGTCAAAAATTCCGAAAATGGGCGGTCCTTACTACCTGGAATGATAATGCCATGGCAGCTCTCTTTCGGAAGGGTTTGTCAGAAGCCGTAAAAGATACTATGGTGGGATTTCCTGTTCCCTCTGGTCTTGACGATTCTATGTCATTAGCCATTCAGGTTGATCGGCGTTTACGTGAATGCAGGACTGCACGAGAGGTGTTGCCACCTGTTGAACAAATGTCTGAACCTATGCAATGTGATAGAGTTTTGTCCAGGGAGCAACGTCAGGAGTTCAGAAGGTGTAATAAGCTGTGTTTTTTTTGTGGAGATGCCTCGCATATTATTTCTGTCTGTCCTAAATGAGAGAAACGTTTTGCACACACGTTTTCTGTGGGTGGTGTTCAACCTAAGTTTCTTCTGGCAATTACTCTGATCTGCTCCCTGTCCACATTTTCCGCCAAGGCTTTTGTGGATTCGGGAGCAGCCCTGAACCTAATGGACTTGGATTTTTCTAAACGTTGTGGATTTCCTATGACACCTCTGCGGACGCCTATCCCTTTGAGGGGGATTGATGCTACTCCTTTGGCGAAAAATACACCTCAGTTTTGGACCCAGGTGGTAATGCGGGTCGCCCCAGACCATAAAGAAAATTGCAGATTTTTGGTGTTGCATAATTTGCATGATACCATTGTTCTGGGGTTTCCCTAGTTGCAAATTCATAATCCAGTTTTGGATTGGAAATCTGTGTCTGTGGTGAGTTGGGGTTGTCGGTGTGCCCTTAGTGAGGCTCTGGTTTTTTCTACCTCTCCTCAGTCGCATGATGTTCCTGACTATTTGGCGGATTTTTATGATGTATTTAGTGAGAATAAGTCTGCGTCTTTGCCTTCTCATAGGAGTTGCAATTGAACTGAGCCCCGGGTGTAAATTTCCCAAGGGTCGGCTCTTCAATTTATCTGTATCCGAGCACAAGGCTATGCGATCCTATATTAAGGAGGCGTTGGAGAAGGGTCATATTAGACCATCCTCTTCACCCTTAGGTGCTGGTTTTTTTTTCGTGGCCAAAAAGGATGGTTCATTAAGGCCTTGTATTGATTATCGTGCCCTCAACAAAATTACTATTAAATATCAGTATCCGTTACCCCTGATTTCGGATCTATTCTCCAGAGTTAAAGGTGCTTGCTGGTTTACCAAGCTTGATCTCAGGGGGGCGTATAATCTTATCCGCATTAAGCATGGGAATGAATGGAAGATGGCGTTTAGTACTCCGGAGGGACATTTTGAGCACCTGGTGATGCCTTTTGGGCTCACTATTGCCCCTTCTGTCTTCCAGTGCTTCATGAATGATATTTTCCGAGACCTTGTGGATAAATTGTTGATTATCTATCTGGATGATATTTTGATCTTTTCCAAGGATTGGGATTCTCATGTGGAACATGTTCGGACTGTGTTCCGGATCTTGAGGGAGAATTCCCTGTATGTCAAAGGATCGAAATGCCTTTTTGGGGTACAGAGGATTTCTTTTTTGGGATTTATTTTGTCTCCGTCAACTATTGAAATGGACCCGGCCAAGGTACAGGCCATTTATGATTGGGTTCAGCCCACTTCTTTGAAGGCCCTCCAGAAGTTTTTGGGTTTTGCTAATTTTTATCGGAAATTTATAGCAAAATTTTCTATCAATTGTGTCTAGCACTGCTGATTCAGGTCCACGCGTCCCTGTGCTTTCCCAGCCTAGCACTCTGTCCTGCGCTCTGTGTCCCTGTGTCTTCTTGTAATCTCTCCCTGTGTTCTCTCCTAGTGCCTGCCTCGTCCGTCCCCGGCCGCAAGTCCTCTCCTGCAGTATCTACCTTCGTCAGCCTAATCTGTTCCTGTCTACAAACCCTCCCCTACTGGTCTTCCGCAACCCTTGTGGTCACCTTTGGTTTTCCTCCTGCTGTTGTCCCCGGGTATCGGCTTCCACGGCGATAGTCTCCCCGAGGCTTGCCCCAGACGCTCCCTGTATAGGGGGTGGTCCACTTGGCCAGCTCGCCCCGAGGAGGTTCGTCGTCGCGGTCCTGCGGGTTCACTTCTGGTTCTCCTTAGCCCTACAGTATAGTCAGGCCATGGACCCCGCTGGTACCCCGACCCCAACCCAAAAGGAGCTCCTATTTCTACGGGGGAATCAAGCAAGGATAATGTCCTTCCTTAAGTCCATGGAGTCCCGCTTGTCGACTCTACAGGCCTCTGATCCTGGGACTGCCTCCCAGCTGGGCAGCCTCCAACAGGAGCTGGCTCAGCAGCGAGACACCCAGACCCATATATTGAACTATATGGCATCTATAGATAACCGTCTTCTTGCCCTGCAATCTGTGGCCTCGACCCCTGTCCAGGCTGCGGTATCCCATCCGCCCTCCCGTTTGGCAAAACCCCTGCATTATGGTGGCGACCCTAAGTCGTGCAGGGGTTTTTTAAATCAGTGCCAGCTCCATTTTGAGCTATTACCTCAACAGTACCCCACCGACAGAGCCAAGGTGGCCTTTGTCGTTTCCCATTTGGAGGGTGAGGCTTTGGCCTGGGTAAACCCTCTCTGGAAGCGAGATGACCCCTTGTTCTCCCAACTCGCCATCTTCCTTGACTCTTTCCGTAAAGTGTTTGACGAGCCGGGTCGTGTAGCCTCTGCCACCGAGTCACTTTTTAACCTGCAACAGGGCACGCTCTCCGTGGGTCAGTACACCATTCGCTTCCGTACCCTGGCCTCCGAGGTAGGATGGAACAATGAGGCCTTGGTAGGAGCATTTTGGCGGGGACTCTCAGGCCGAATTAAGGACGAGCTGGCGGGACGGGATACTCCAACCTCTTTGGAGGATCTAATTTCCCTGGCTATCCGCATCGACTTGCACTTCCAGGAGCGTTCTCGAGAGGCCGCCAGGGATAGGAGGTTTCCTCGCGTCCCATCCGCTGCCCGCAGCCCACCTCGCTCGCGCCCTGCTCTGGCGTCGGCACCTTCCGCACCTGAGCCCATGCAAGTGGATCGCCTCAAGCCGGTGGAGCAACGCCGAAAGGAAAGGTTCACTCAGGGTCTTTGTCTGTATTGTGGGAGTGCATCACACTTTCTGCGTTCCTGCTCTGAGCGCCCGGGAAACGCCTCCACCTAGGACAGGTAAGAGAGGCCTCCCTAGGTACCTATGACTCCTCTCTACCCTTGACTCTTTCTGTTCTCTTGCATCTGGGTCGCAAGCGTTCCTCCAAGTGGGCTTACATAGATTCTGGTGCGGCTGGAAATTTTATTCAGCTTGAGGCAGTCAGGAGGCTTCGTATTCCGGTCAGGTCCCTGGAGACTCCTCGGCAGATTGTGTCGGTCGACGGCCAACCCCTGCGGGTGTCCGTTACGCAGGTCACCGAGGAGTTGGACCTTCAGGTCGGAGCCTTCCATCTGGAGAAGATAGCCTTCTATGTGCTGCCGACCTTATCACACACTATCCTGTTGGGCCTTCCATGGCTAAGAAAACACGAGCCTACCTTAGACTGGCGGTCTGGTGACATCGTGCGGTGGGGACAGTTCTGTCAGAGGGGGTGTTTGCTTTCCATCCAGCCAAGAAACTCTCCTCGTCCAACATCGGTATCCCCAGATTTACCTTCAGCCTATTGGGCCTATGCGGATGTCTTCAGCAAGAAAGAAGCAGAGAGTCTGCCTCCTCACCGCCCCTACGATTGCCCAATCGATCTTGTTCCCGGCTCCACTCCACCCCGAGGTCGGATTTACCCGCTGTCGCCATCAGAGACCCAAGCCATGTCCAAATATGTTCAAGAAAACTTGGTCAAAGGCTTTATTCGTAAGTCTTCTTCGCCCGCGGGTGCGGGTTTCTTTTTCGTCAAGAAGAAGGACGGGACCCTTCGTCCCTGCATTGACTATGGGGGCCTCAACGATATTACAATTAAAAATAGATATCCGCTTCCTCTCATCCCGGAGTTATTCGACCTCCTCCGAGGGGCGCAAATCTTTACCAAATTGGATCTGCGTGGAGCCTACAACCTAATCCGCATTCGCCCTGGAGATGAGTGGAAGACGGCTTTCAACACTCACGATGGCCACTATGAATATCTGGTTATGCTCTTCGGCTTGTGCAACGCACCCGCCGTGTTTCAAGAATTTGTCAATGATGTCTTCCGAGACCTTCTCTATTCTTGCGTGGTGGTGTACCTGGATGATATTCTGGTGTTATCCCCGGACCTGTTTACTCACAGAAAGGACGTCCGTCAAGTGTTGTTGCGCCTGAGAGAGCATCGTCTCTATGCTAAACTCAAGAAATGCGCCTTTGAACAGTCTTCTCTACCGTTTTTGGGCTACATCATTTCTAATACTGGTCTACGAATGGACCCGGGAAAACTGTCGGCCGTACTCAACTGGCCGCGTCCCCAGGGAGTGAAAGCTATCCAACGATTCCTGGGGTTCGCCAATTCTTACCGACAGATTATCCCACACTTTTCCACCCTGACCAGCCCTATCTCCGCTCTGATCCGTAAGGGGGCCAATCCCCACTTCTGGTCACCTGAGGCCGAAGACGCGTTCCGCTCCCTGAAACAAGCCTTTGCTGCGGCTCCCGTACTCCATCGCCCAGAGGCCAATAAACCCTTCAATCTGGAAGTAGACGCCTCTGCCATTGGAGCCGGTGAAGTACTTTCCCAGACGTCACCCTCTGGACGACTGGTCACCTGTGGCTTCTTCTCGAAGTCATTCTCCACCCCAGAGAGAAACTATACCATTGGTGACAGAGAGCTGCTCGCTATCAAGTTGGCCTTGGAGGAATGGCGGTACCTCCTCGAGGGAGCGGTGCATCCTGTCAGGATCTACACTGACCACAAGAACCTGGCATACATCCGGACAGCGCAAAGACTTAATCCTCGACAAGCCAGGTGGTCTCTGTTCTTCGCCCGGTTCGATTTCGAACTCCATTTCCGTCCCGGCGATAAGAACCTCAAGGCGGATGCTCTATCCAGATCCTTTTTGGTTACCGACTGTGAGGAAGAGCCTTCACACAAGGTCATTGTGGTTGCTCCTGTAAACCTGACTTCCTTGCCCCCGGGTAAGACGTTTGTTCAAGAGGACAATAGGAAGCAAGTCTTACATTGGGGTCATGCCTCCAAGCTGGCAGGTCACGTTGGCCTCAAGAAAACCCTCTCCTTCATCTCTCGTTACTATTGGTGGCCCTCACTTGCTCGAGATGTTCAAAGTTTTGTCGCCTCTTGTCCGTCTTGTGCCAAAAATAAGGTTCCCCGACACCTACCCGCTGGTCTTCTCCACCCGCTCCCAGTTCCTTCTTCTCCCTGGCAACACATTGCTTTGGACTTTATTACCGATTTGCCTCGGTCTTCGGGTCACACAGTCATCCTCGTGGTCGTAGATCGATTTTCCAAGATGGCCCATTTCATCTCCCTGCCTGGATTACCCTCCGCTCCTGAACTAGCAAGAATTTTCATTACCCATGTTTCACGGCTTTCCTCAGCATATTGTTTCGTATAGAGGAGTTCAGTTTACCTCACACTTCTGGCGAGCTCTGTGTAAACTAATGGATGTCACTTTGGACTTCTCCTCTGCCTACCACCCCCAAACTAATGGTCAGGCTGAGCGCACGAATCAAATTTTGATAACCTATCTTCGCCACTTCTCCAACGTTCACCACAACGACTGGTCCCACCTGCTCCCGTGGGCCGAATTTGCCTACAACAACCACACCAACGAGTCTTCGTCTAAATCACCTTTCTTCATCGTCTACGGGCAACATCCTAGTGTACCTCTGCCGGTACCCCCTGTCTCGGGTGTGCCGGCGGCCGACCTTCTGACCGAGGAGTTCTCCAGGGTCTGGCAGGAGACCAAGTCCGCGCTTGAACTAGCACGGGACAGAATAAAAAGACACGCAGACAGAAGGTGCCTGGATTCTCCGTTGTACCATCCCGGGGATAAAGTGTGGCTGTCCTCCCCTCGTATAAGCTAGGCCCTCGGTATATCGGACCTTTTGAGGTCTTAGCCCGCATCAATGACGTTTCCTACAAGTTAAAACTCCCCGCCTCGCTACGAATTCCCAATTCTTTTCACGTGTCCCTCCTGAAACCTGTCATATTCAACCAGTTCCATGCCTCTGTGGGTCACTCTCCCCAGCCAGTTTCTGCCCAAGATGTCTTTGAGGTCCAAGACATTCTTGCCGTAAAAAGATCTAGAAGAAAGACCCTCTTCTTAGTTGATTGGAAGGGTTTTGGTCCCGAAGAAAAGTCTTGGGAGCCCCGGCAGAACATCCAGGCCCCCCGGATTCTAGCTAGGTTCCTTGCCAGTCTCAAGAAGAGGGGGCGTAAGGAGAGGGGTACTGTCATGCCACCCGCTGCCACACTCTCCGCTGCTTCTGTCGCGCCGCCCGCAGCTGCGTCCTCTGCCCCTCCTCCCGAGCACCGGCTCACTCACCTCACCCGGCGCGCTCCCGAGGTGCGCATGCGCCGACCTGCTCCTTCTCTGCCGCCACTGCAGCCGGCCTCCCATGCCCGTCGGGTGCGCCTGCGCAATGCACGCCAGTGATCCTGCCACTCATCTCCCCTGTGGCTGCTGCTGCTCCACCTCCTGGCCGACCATGACCCGGAATCGCTGCCTGCAGTCCTATATAAGGTAGCCTCGCCTCCTGCCCAGTGCCTGACTATCAATTGTGTCTAGCACTGCTGATTCAGGTCCACGCGTCCCTGTGCTTTCCCAGCCTAGCACTCTGTCCTGCGCTCTGTGTCCCTGTGTCTTCTTGCAATCTCTCCCTGTGTTCTCTCCTAGTGCCTGCCTCGTCCGTCCCCGGCCGCAAGTACTCTCCTGCAGTATCTACCTTTGTCAGCCTAATCTGTTCCTGTCTACAAACCCTCCCCTGCTGGTCTTCCGCAACCCTTGTGGTCACCTTTGGTTTTCCTCCTGCTGTTGTCCCCGGGTATCAGCTTCCACGGCGATAGTCTCCCCGAGGCTTGCCCCAGATGCTCCCTGTATAGGGGGTGGTCCACTTGGCCAGCTCGCCCCGAGGAGGTTCGTCATCGCGGTCCTGCGGGTTCACTTCAGGTTCTCCTTAGCCCTACAACTTCTACCCCGGTTTTGCGGCAACCTGATGTCTCACTCCCGTTCCAGGTAGAGGTGGACGCTTCTGAGATTGGTGCAGGAGCTGTTTTGTCCCAAAAGGATCCTGTAACATCTAAAATGAATCCCTGTGCTTTCTTTTCCCGAAAGTTCTCTCCATCTGAACGTAACTATGATGTGGGGAATCGGGAACTGTTAGCCATGAAATGGGCATTTGAGGAGTGGAGACATTGGTTGGAGGGAGCTAAACATCAAGTCGTGGTCCTCACTGACCACAAGAATTTGATTTACCTGGAGTCGGCCAAACGCTTGAACCCTAGACAGGTTAGGTGGGCCTTGTTTTTTACACGTTTTGATTTTGTGGTCTCTTTTCTTCCTGGCACTAAGAATGTCAAGGCTGACACTCTCTCTGGGAGCTTCTTTGCTGATTCTCCTGTGGTGACCAAGCCTGCTACCATCTTAGGCGAAGGGGTAGTTTTTTCTGCCATCTCGCCCGATTTGAGACGTGCTCTGGAAGAGTTCCAGGAGGACAAACCTGAGCGTTGTCCCAGTGGAACGTTGTATGTTCCTGACCAGTGGAAGAAGAGAGTGATGTCTGAAGTTCATTGCTCTGCATTGGCTGGTCATCCAGGTATTTTTGGTACTAGAGATCTGGTTCGTCGGTCTTTTTGTTGGCCCGCCTTGTCTCGTGATGTCAGGAATTTTGTGCAGTCCTGTGGGACTTGCTCCCGGTCTAAACCTTGTTCTCGCTCTAGTGGGTTGTTGATGCCTTTGCCGGTTCCCAGGAGGCCATGGACCCATATTTCAATGGATTTCATCTCTGATATGCCTGTCTCTCAGAGAATGACTGTTATTTGGGTGATTTGTGATAGGTTCTCTAAGATGGTTCATCTTGTACCACTCCCTAAGTTGCCATTTTCCTCTGAGTTGGTGCCCCTGTTTTTGCAACAGGTGGTTCCCTTGCACGGGATTCCTGAGAACATTGTATCTGACAGAGGAGTTCAGTTTATTTCTAGATTTTGGAGGACTTTCTGTTCCAAGCTGGGAATTCAGTTGTCCTTCTCCTCTGCTTTTCACCCTCAGACCAATGGGCAGATGGAGAGAACAAACCAGACGTTGGAGTCATATTTGAGATGTTTTATTTCCGCTGATCAGGATGATTGGGTTTCATTTTTGCCCTTGGCCGAATTTGCTTTAAATAATAGAGCTAGTTCTGCCACTTTGATGTCACCTTTTTTTTGTAACTTTGGGTTTCATCCTCGATTTTCTTCAGGGCAGGTGGAGCCTTCTGCCTGCCCAGGTGTTGACACTGTGGTGGAGAGAATGCACCAGATCTGGGACCAAGTGGTGGATAAGTTATCTCTCTCCCAGGAAAAGGCCCAGTGGTTTTCCAACCGACATAGGACCATTGGTCCCCAGTTCAAGGTTGGTGATATGGTTTGGTTATCAACTTATCATCAAAAAATATCGCTATGAAGGTGGCTTCTCCTAAGTTTAAGCCTAGATTTATTGGACCTTACAAGATTTTGGAGATTATTAATCCGGTCTCTTTTCGTTTGGCTCTTCCTGTTACATTTAAAATCCATAATGTGTTTCATAAGTCCTTGTTGAAGAGGTTTGTTGAACCAGTAGTTCCTGGAGTGGCACCTCCGGACCCTGTATTGGTGAAGGTAACATGGAACATGAGGTAGAGAAGATACTGGATTCCCGTCTGGCTAGGATAATTCCTGGGTCTCTGCCTCTGATATTCATGCCAAAAGATTGGTGCGTGCCTTTCATCGGGCTCACCCTGATCGCCCTGGTGGCGTGGATGAGGGTTCGGTGACCCCTCCTCAAGGGGGAGGTACTGTTGTGAGTTCATTTTCCCCTTCACCATTGAGGTCTGATGAACTCCCTCTTCTGGTGAAGGAAGGTAGTGAGGCTGATTACCAAGCACCTGGGCAGGATGAAGATGACTGGGTGACAGGAATTACTGACTGGATATAAGGCAGCCGACGCCCTTTTGCCTTCCTGGTGATCTCTCTGAGGGATTCTAGACCAGTCTGATTCCTGCTCCTCAAAAGTTAAGTTTTCTGCTCTACTTTTTGCATTTGTGTTTTGGTTTTGTTTTGCATTGTTTTCCTTGATTTCTGCCTTTCCCTGCTGGGGTGAGCTGAATTCCTTTTTGCTCTGTCTTCAGAAAATACCTGACTACTGATATAGTCTTTTTGAAGCCTAGCATCTTCAGGGCTTTTTTGCCTATCAGCTGTTGGCTCTTGTTTTGATAGGGTTTTGGCGGTTTACAGACAGCAGCTTTTCAATCCTGTCCTATCTAGTTAGCTTGGGCCCCATCATTTGCTCAGCCTATCTTTCCATCTGTGTGAGTGTTTTTTCATCTTGCTTCACCGTCATTATATGTTGGGGGCTGTCTATTGCTTTGGGGTCTGCTCTGGGGCAGTTTAGATTTCCCTTTCTGTCTTTAGGCTATGTAGTTCTCCGGCTGTGATCGAAGGGTCTAGGGCACCGTAGGAACCCCCCACGGCTACTGCTAGTTGTTGTTGATAGGTTCAGGGGTCTGCAATCCGATAGCTGCCAACTTCTCTGGTTTTCTGGACTTAGCTAGTATTTCTGTTTTTGCCTCCTACGGTGACTCATTCATAACAGTCAGGCATGCGCACATCACCTGACTATGACACATCTTGATGGTAACCTAACATGGAGATAAAAATAAAAATCCATGTCCACCTACTAAACTAGCAGTTGTATGTATATATCTGGGCATGTGACATGCAAAAAATTATATTGCTGAGATAAGTGAATATTATGCTCAAAATTACACTATAATATAATATAATACAATTAAGAAAAAATATCATAAAGTGACAGTGTTCAAAATACGTGTTATATACTAATTAATAAATTATACATACTAACATATAATAAAAAATATAGTAATACACACATAATCACATAATACAGTGCTAAACTGCATTGTGATATACATATCAATAATAAATAATGTGACCAAAAGTAAATAATATGAATAAAAAGTGAAAATGTGCCCTAATATTAATACAGAAATTTACATACAAGTTAAATATAGTAGATAATATCAGTACATCAAAACAAGATTCCATATCAGCTTCCTCTCATAAATGAAAAAAATCTTCAAATTGTGGGTTTCATTGATGAGAATAGAATAGCCGGTTGCAATGATATTCAGTCCACCACAGTTTCCCATTGATGATGAATCATATACTGCACTAATGAAAACAAATAAAAGACAAAAATAAGAAAAAGACACTAAAATCAGATTATAAAAGACCCAAATATGATTATAAGAATGACCCAAAGCCATTACTCTCACTTAGTCCCTGAGGACACATGGTATTAAGTCTAAAAATCCAACAACTTTCTACTTGCGATAAGATTTTGAAAAGGTCACCCCCCCGCACACCTAGGGATACCTGATCAATTGCAAACACTCTCAGGCAACTTGCTTCTGAATTGTGGAACATTCTAAAATGTCTAGGCAAGGTCTTCAATTGCTCACCATCATCAGCATCTTTAGATTTTTGGATGTCGCGAACATGTTCTCGGATTCTTATTCTCAGTTCTCTTGTCGTCATTCCTATGTAAATTTTGTTGCATGAGCAACTAGCATAATAAATTACACCCTTTGAAGAACAACGAAGGCATTTTCTAATAGAAAACGTCTTAGTTTGATCTGAATTAGAAAACTCCTTGGCCTTTTTGGTATTAGCGCAAGCTTTGCAGGTTTTACATGGAAAGAATTCTTGAATTGTCCCTGACATCCCTCTTTGTATTTTTCCTTGGGGGCAAGATGACTATGTATGAGTAGGTCACATAGGTTCCTAGATCATTTTGAAATGATACAAGGTTTTGTTTCAAGGGTTTTTTAAAAAAATTGGATCTGTTAACAAAATATGCGAATGAGAATTGATTATATTAATGAATTCATTCCTTTGAGAATGGATTGGTGTAATCACTCTCACTTGGTGTTTATCCTCAACTTCATTTTCTCTTTATGCAATTGATGATCTCTCGAAACTTTTTGCACTCTATTGTAAGCTTTGCGGATACATCTATATCCATAACCTCTTTCGCGGAACCTAGAATACAAGTCAACAGCTTGCCTTTGATAAGCTTGTTCAGTAGAACAGATTGTCTTTGCTCGTAAATATTGTCCTACAGGTGTAGAATGTATTGTAGATTTTAAATGAGATGATCCAGCATGCAAAATAGAATTTGTAGCCGTTGGTTTCCTAAATAAATCTGTATAAACTGACCCATCATCGTTCACTTGAATATCAATATCCAAAAAGTTAACATGCCTACCATATGAATAGGTGAGATGAATGTTTAAATCATTATCATTAAGTTTAGTCATTATGGCCCTAAGTTCACCAATGTGCCTTCCCACACAAATAACACATCATCGATAAATCTCATCCAGTTTTTGACCTTTTCGATACCAGCCACAGGGAAGCATTGAAAGATCTCTCTTTCCCAAAGGCCAAGGAATAAATTGGCATTCACCGGGGCACATGCCGCCCCCATGGCTGTACCCTGGGTCTGCAAGAAAATCTGATCTTTAAATGCAAAGCAGTTATGTGTTAGAATAAATTCCAACAAAGTCAATAAGAGATTTGTCAATAACGTGTCTAAATTACTATTTCTCAAAAACCAAGACACTGCTTTAAGACCCTGATCATGACGGATGGAGGTGTAAAGAGCCTCCACATCCGCCGTAACCAGGATCATACCTTCATCAAGGTGTAATTGATCTAGTCTTCTCAAGGCCGCCATAGTGTCAAGAATGTGGGAGAGAAGAGTGGTAACCAAAGGTTTCAAGTAATAATCTATAATTTGACAGATAAGCTCACTCAACCCCACCATTCCCCGACACAATCGGATGGCCCGGAGGATCCTCAATTTTTTGTGTACTTTGGGGATTAAATAAAAGGCAGGTAATTTGGGTTTTAAAGTTTCAATGGTGGTGAGTATCGATTTGGGGATAACTCCACCTTCATATGCATTGATCAAAATCTCAATTAATTCCTTTTGATATTCAAGAAAAGGAACATAGGTCAATTTTTTGTAACATCTAGCATCAGAGAGTAATTTACATGCTTGTTTTTCATATAATTCCCATGGCCAAATAACTAAATTTCCGCCTTTGTCGGCCCTTTTAAATACAACGCCATTCCAACCCTGTAATTCAGCAATAATAATATCCTTCTCCCTTTTACTAGTAGAATTGACATGATAATCATGTCCTAATTTCTCAATATCATTAGTTACTAGTTTAACAAAGATTTCAACAGCCGAACAGGTGTTAATATAGAGAATTTTTTCGCAGAGGGGCAGGTTGCATAGCACATTATTTATTATTGATATGTATATCACAATGCAGTTTAGCATTGTATTATGTGTGTATTACTATATTTTTTATTATATGTTAGTATGTATAATTTATTATTTAGTATATAACACGTGTTTTGAACACTGTCAATTTATGATATTTTTCTTAATTGTATTATTTTATATTATAGTGTAATTTTGAGCATAATATTCACTTATCTCAGCAATATAATTTTTTGCATGTCACGTGCCCAGATATATACATACAACTGATAGTTTAGTAGGTGGACATGGATTTTTATTTTTATCTCCATGTTAGGTTACCATCAAGATGTGTCATAGTCAGGTGATGTGCGCATGCCTGGCTGTGTCTCTGCTTGAGGTGTTCACAAAGCGCTCACACAGCTTGCGGTGGTTGTCCGGTTGCTATGAAACTTGCCCCTCTGCATTCTGGGAGCGCTGAGCGAGGGCCTCTGCTTTATGAGCCGGGACATATCCACCAATGCGCCTCCATTCCCCTGATGTCATTTCACTTGTGATCACCATTGAGTGTTATAATTATTGGGCAACGATTTAGTTTTACATTCAAAGCGCCGTTCTAGCGCTTCGGTCCCATATTAATATACATTTGTATATGCGCTGTTCAATTTATGATATAAAGTATTGGTCCATTTTATGGGCAGCGTTTAATATGATAGTGCGCATGCGCTATGATGTCAACAAATTGGAGGACCGTTTTCATTGGTTGCCCATGACATAAATACTAACTTCAGATTACAGGTAAGCCATGCCTCCTGAGGAAGCCACGGCGTAACGCACGTAGGGGCGGCAGCCCAGGGCAGCGATACCACTCACAACATGTAAGTGTAACTTCATTAGGACATTACGCATTTATTCATGCCTTTTTAGTTAGGACATTGTTGTGATACATTTTTTTAGTCAGATGGGCGTTTGCACTTTGAACTTTTATATGTGTGTATAATTTCACAAGAGTGTGGCAGCAGGAAGCATTGGCTCTTTAGGTCAGCTCCTTAATAGATTGCTGGCCAGCTGTGATTCATTTTACGTAGTTAGTCTATGTTGTTTTGCATACCCTTGGCCTTTTAGGTTTATATACTCTGTGTTTTATTCATTGTTTAATAAAATATGTGATTTTAGCTAAAAAAAACTCTTTGATCTCCTCTTCCTAATTGAACTGTGGGATTTTTTGTGATATATGTATTAATAGAAGTGGGTAGTCGTCTTTAGCACTGAAGTCTTGATACCCTATCAGGCAACCTGAAAGACAGCACACTTCTAGTGAAGTAATGTATGGTCGTAGATAGCAGTTCTTCAGCGGTATGGGTGCTGATGCATCCTCATCCTCCTGCTTCTTTGAGTTACGTATTTCCATTTCTCTTCTTCTGCAGAAGCCAGACACTATTCAGCACACGTATCTGTGTAACTGGCGCACCATGCTCGTCTTATCTATATACATTTGTAATGCTAGACAACCACCCCATCCAAATGAATGGTAGATGTATGAGTGATTGTGTCGCCAGTATTTTGGACCTGTGCTGCCCCCATCTTTATCATGCTAGCCTGCTGCATTTTGTAGTGTATCTATATTGTGTCACGGTGTTGGTAAATGTGGCTACCTTTTTTCTGTGAATTATTAAACTGTACCTCTTTTTTGAGGCGTTGCTTTGAATTTAGAAACAGTGCATTCTTATTTTTTTTTACATTTTATAATACATGTTTTTTCCATGCACCATTACAAAAGTTTGATTATATTATTAACAATAGTTTTTCATCTTAAAAATGGTAAAATATAGTATTTTATCCTCGGTCACTTTGATATATGAGATTTAATTGTAATGTGGTATTTGACACGCTGGCTTGATTTCCAGAATGTAAGTGCATGACAGAAAACTATTCCTTACTGTCTATAGAAGAATAATTTTGTCCATAATAAAACTTTGACCACCTATGAGGGTAATATTTTTATGGTGATATAAAATTATCTTTTTAGTGGTAATAATATCCAGCTATTTTAATTTATAAACTGATAATGTTCAAATCATTTTAACTTCGAGGCATGTTTCCCAGAAATCCTCTGGAGAGTTTATGTTGAGTTAAAAAGAAAAAATAAAATATTAAAACTGGTCAATGCTTGTGAAACAAAACAGATTGTACTCTTGGGCTTGATATAATACAACAACATAATTTGATCCATTTTGCATGTGTGCTGCTGTCAGCCTATGTTGACTGTATAGCATACATTTATTAGAAAGAAGAGCTTTCATTATGTCAAAGTTGATAGTGTTTGATTTACTACTTACACTTTACAGTAGGCATATTGTGAAAAGAAAAAAAAAGAACCCAAGAGCGAGACCAGGATACAGTTATCTCTTCAAATAATTTTCCTTGCTCATTTACAAAAGGTATGAAGCTTTTTCTTGAATGATTTCCAGACTGAAGGGGTCAATGCATCATATCAGACATATATATAATACTCGACCTTGAGCGAATCATTAAAATTCTTCTTTTCTGCTTAATTTTAGACCACTGTATCATACTACAATTTAAGTATGATTGTACCTCCCTAACATTATTTTGTTGAAATAGTTACTGTCATGTTGGTGCAGGGACGGACTGGGATTGAAATTCAGTCCTGACATTGAAAGCACACAGGCTCATGCAGTCATCGCCCCAGAGCCCCAGATGGGGATATCTATTACTAATATAACCTGGGGTAAATCAAGATTTGCTTCAAGACCAGTATTTCTAATAATACCAATAATATCGCTATATAACATTGTATAATAATAATCCTGCACACAGAGTGACTGCAGACTTTAACTTCAAGCCTGGAGAACCTTTCACCAAAACCACTGTACTAGGGATGATGTCACCCCCATACAGTGACCACATAATGGTAATATCAGTTCTGCACCAGTGCTCTGCAGAATATATATGTGTGTACTGTACATGTTCTCACTAGTGATGCTCTCACTGATTGTCATCATTCATTTTCCCTTTCAATTTCCATTTGTCCCAGACCGCCATGACCTCTTCTTCCACCTATAATTCGTCCCTGTAAAATGTAATACACAGACATCCTTGACTGACTGCTTTTCCAGGACCTTCCACAAATTCTATCAATTCTACACAAACCGTATAGTGCTATTAACAATGCGCTTGACAGTGATAATACCCTTTGTTTGCCCCATATAATAACAGTACCCTCCTACCATTCCCCACACAATAACATTGCCCCATCTGTTCCTCTACACAGTAAAAATGTCCCCTCTGTACTTCCTCATAGCAGTAATGTTCCCCCAAGCCTGCCTACAGTTATAATGCGCCCTATAGAAATGACATCCCCTGTGCTCCCTCATAATAATAATGCTTCTCTGTGCCTCCTTACAACTATACAGCACCATACAGTAATAATGTCCCTTTGTATTGCCTTATAATAATTCCTCTGTGCCTCATTTAATAATACTCCCCTTGAACCCTCATAATGACTCTGTACCACTTTATAATAATAATAAACACCACCTGTACTTTTTTATTATTATTATTATTATTATTATTATAATGCCTTCTTTGATTCCCCTATATGATAAGGACTCTGTTGGTTTTTACACCTTAACCCCTTTATGACCACAATACACCTTTTAACAGGGGCAGTTAAGGGTACTTACGCCACAGCGCCGCTTTTTAACGGGGCTGAGAAAAAAGTGTATAGCGCCCCCCAGAGTCAGAATTTCTCCAGGGTCCCAGCTAACAGGGGTAGCCGAAACCCCAGAGAATATGATTCAGGTTGGTTTTTACCGACCCCAGTGTTGCAATCGCCGTTAATAATGGTATAATGGCGACCACAAAAAAGTCAGATTTCCCATTTAATTTCTCTATTCTGATGTGATCGCATATCAGAGGAGAGAGAAATGGGGTCACTCGATCCCCCATGGTACCTCTGGAGTCCCTGCAACCCCTCGTGATGTCCCCCGGGCCACCAGCATCTTCTTCCAGGAGAAAATGGGGGGCGCATATCATAATGATCAAAATAAAAAAAGTAAATCAAACCCCCCCTTTATCACCCCCTTAGTTAGATAAAAAAAATAATAAAATTACAAAATGTATTTATTTCCATTTTTCCATTAGGGTTAGAGTTGGGCTAAAACAATTGGGCTAAAAGAGTTGGGATAAAGTTAGGGTTAGGTTTGGGCTAAAGTTAGGGTATGGCTAACGTTAGGGTTGAGCTAAAGTTAGGGTTATTGTTGGGCTAATGTTAAGGTTAGGGTTGGGCTAAAGTTACTGTAGGCTTGGGCTAAAGTTAGGGTTGTGGTTATGGTTGGTATTACGGTTAAGGATGTGTTAGGGTTAGGTTTGTGGTTAGGGTTATGGTTAGGGTTGGGATTAGGGTTAGGGGTGTTTTGGGGTTAGGGTTGTGGATAGGGTTATGATTAGGGTTAGGGGTCTGTTGGGGTTAGGGTTGGAGTTAGAATTGGGGGAATTACACTGTTAGGTACATCAGGGGGTCTCCAAACGTGACATGGCACCACCATTGGTTCCAATTTTCAAAAAGTCAAACGGTGCTCCGTGCCTTCTGAGTCCTGCCATGCACTCAGTGGTTTTCCACACATATAAGGTATTGACGTACTCAGGAGAAATTGCACAACAAATTTTGTGGTCCATTTTCTCCTGATACCATTGTGAAAATAAAAAAATAGTTCCAAAGTAAATTTTTTGTGAAAAAAGTAAAATGTTCATTTTTTCCTTCCACACTGCTTTAGTTCTCGTGAAGCACCTGAAGGGTTAATAAACTTACTGACTGTGGTTTTGTTCACCTTGAGGGGTGCAGTTTTTAGAATGGTATCACTTTGGGTATTTTCTGCTATATTGACCCCCCAAACTCACTTCAAATGTGAGGTGGTTCCTAAAAAAATGGTTTTGTAAATTTTGTTGTAAAAATGAGAAATTGCTAGTCAACTTTTAACCCTTATAACATCCTAACAAAATAAAATTATGTTTCCAAAATTGTGCTGATGTAAAGTTGACATGTGAGAAATGTTATTTATTAACTATTTAGTGTGACCCCACCCTCTGATTTAAGGGTACAAACATTAAAAGTTTGAAAATTGCAAATTTTTGCTGAATTTCCGTTTTTTTCATAAATAAACACAAGTTACGGTATATCTAAGAAGTTTTACCACTAACATGAAGTACAATATGTCACGAAAAAACAATCTCAGAATCAGTAGGATACTTTGAAGTATTCTAGAGCTGTAACCTCATAAAGTGACAGTGGTAAGAATTGAAAAAAATTGGCTTGGTCATTAAGTATCAAATTGGCTCCCTCACTAAGGGGTTAAGAAAGGCACCGTTTAAAAAAAAAAATTTTTTTGGAATCCCACAGTGCAGCCCTTCTAAGCATGCCAGCTTCAATTTTTGCAACAATCCCGCAGTGTATCTTTTTATAATAACATCTACCCATTGTGCTTCCTCATAATAATGACAGTCAGTGCCTCTTTGTTAGAATAATGCTCCTGTATATATAAATAACAGGTGCCTCACAGCAAAAGTCACAGTCACAGATAGGCATACCTCCCAACTTTCTAAAGAAGCACTCCTCATCCTCCCATCAAAATTTTTATACTCTTAATATATTGCAATCATCATATTATATAGCACTCTGCACTTACAATTGCTCCTTTATCTTTCTTACCAGTTAATGTTTCTCTTTTCCATTAGATCTTTGACATCAAATAATTAAGAAATAACAAGCTGAATCCTTCTAAGCTCTGTGTAAAAAATGAAGTCTCTTTTCCCTGTATGAGGCATGAGCCACTGCAAAAGTCCCTGGTGAAGAGGGGGATGATTAAATCACGGACAAGAGCCTTTCTGTTTCTACACAGAGAAGAGAAAAGAGAAGAATTAGCTGGGTAAAAAAGCAAAATAAACAATTAAGTACACAGTGCTAAATAATATGATGACTGCAATATGTTAAGAGGATAAACCCTTTGATAGGAGAGTTTCTATAAGACACAGTGAGGGATATGTATTGCGGCACTTGCACAACTATTTTGCTCCTACTGAAGCTCCTAAGTGGCCTCACCCACTAGGATACCACTTTCATGACCCCCATAGAGTATGATTGCTCCACAAACCCCACATAGTGAGATGATCAGTACAGGCCCCCATGGGCTACAGCCCATGGTATTCACCACAACCCCCAGTATATTACATGATGCTCACTGCAAGCCCCTATATAAAGTATGATGTCTACAAAACCAAAGCCCCCATACAGTATAGTGCCCCCCATAATCACTCGATACAGTATGATGCTCCCTACAGGTCCCCACATGGTATAATGGTCACCAAAGACCTCCTCATAGTATGATAGCCTGCACAGCCGCCCCACACTGAATGATGATTCCCCACAGGCCCAATACAGAATAATGATCCCCCCACAACCCACCATATAGTATAATGGTTCCCCCCACACATAGCTCTATTACAGTATGATGGTCCTCTACAATCACCTATACTGCATGCTGGTCCAATCAACAGCACCTTATATAGTATGATGGTCCACCTCACAGCCCCTATACAATATTAGGGTCCACCCACAGCCCCCTATATAGTATGATCGTACCCCCAACATCCCTCTGTATAGTAAGATGGTTCACGTCATAGCCTTCTATATAGTATGATGGTCCATCCCACAGCCCCCTATATAGTATGATGGTACCCTCAAAATCCCTCTATATAGTTTAATGGTTCACGTCACAGCCAAATATATATAGTATGATGGTCAACCCCACAACTCTCTATATAGTATGACTGTCAACCCTACAGTATCTTATGTAGTGTGTTGTCCAACTCACAACCCCCTATATAGTATTATAGTCCTCCCCACAACCCCCTATGTAGTATGAAGGCCTTCCCAACAGCCCCCTATCAGCCCCCTATATTGTATGATGGTCAATACAACAGCCTCTTATTTAGTATGATGGTTTACCTTTTGGCACTATATATAGTTTCATAGTCCATCCCACAGCACCTTATATAGAATGATGGTACCCCTAACAGTCCCCTTTATAGTATAATGGTCCCCAACAATCCCACATATAGTTTGATGTACCACCAAAACTCTCTATACAGTATGATGGCACCTCAAAGTCCCCTATATAGTATGATGGTCAACACCTCAGCATATTATATAGCATGATGGTCCACCTCACAGCACCTTATATAGTATTGTGATCCACCCCACAGTCCCCTATATAGTATGATTGACCCCCCAACAGCACCTTATGTAGTCTGATGTCCACCTTACAGCTCCCTATATAGTATGATAGTCCTCGCCACAACCCCCTATATGCTATGATGGTCAATCCAACAGCCTCTTATTTAGTATGATGGTTTACCTTTCAGCCGTCTATAAAGTATGATGGTCCACCCAACTGCCGCTCATATAGAATGATGGTCCACCCCATAGTCCCCTATACAGTATGATGGTCCACTCCACAGCCCTCTATATAGTATTATGGTCTACCCCACAGGCCCCCTATATGGTATGATGGTACCCCAACAGCCCCCTACATAGTATGATGGTCCACCACAGTCCCTAGATCCTATGATGCTCCTCAACAGCTCCCTATATAGTATGATGGTCCACCCCATAGCTGCCTAAATGGTATGATAGCCCACCCCACAGCACCCTATATAGAATAATGGTCCCAGCAGCCCCAATATAGCATGATGGTCCACCCAACAGACCCTTATCTATAATATAACGTGGTAAGCGTCACTCTGTCCGAAGCCTTTATAGACTGTGCAAGTGCGACGCGCCTGCACAGTCTGGCTCCAGACAGAATAAGGCAGCCAGCGATGAGGAGTGTGAATGGCACCGGAGATGGCGGTACCGTACACACTACATACCGCCATCTCCGACGCCATACTTACATACTTACCTGACTGGGAGTAGCGTTGCCGCGGCGCTTCTCTTCGGCCGGAGATCGGGGTGGGAGTGCGGCCGGAATCGCGCATGTGCATAGCGCGATCTGGATCCATTTTACTGAAGACGCACTTGCAGTGTGTCTTCAGCAATATGGCGCTGGACAGCGCTATGGGCATGCGTGTTCTCCGGCGCCAGACTCCTCCCCCAGACTCCAGCAGAACGTGGTGACAGCGCTGGAGCACAGGAAAGAAGGGTGAGTATAAATGGTTTTTTTTTCTGTGTGTAGTTTTAATAGGAGTGAGGGGACTATGCATACCAGGATAGGGGAGGTGAGAGGACCATGCATACCAGGAGAGGGGGATGAAGGGACCATGCATACCAGGATAGGGAAGGTGAGAGGACCATGCATTCCAGGATTGGGGGATGAGGGGTACCATGCATACCAGGATTGGGGGATGAGGAGTACCATGTAAACCAGAATTGGGGGATGAGGGGTGCCATGCATACCAGGATTGGGGGATGAGGGGTACCATACATACCAGGATAGCGGGGTGAGGGGTACCATGCATACCAGGATTGGGGGATGAGGGGTACCATGCATACCAGGATAGCAAGGTGAGGGGTACCATGCATACCAGGATAGGGGGATGAGGGGTACCATGCATACCAGAATTGGGGGATGAGGGGTACCATGCATACCAGGATAGCGGGGATGAGGGGTACCATGCATACCAGGATTGGGGGATGAGGGGTACCATGCATACCAGGATAGCGGGTGAGGGGTACCATGCATACCAGGATTGGGAGATGTGGGGTACCATGCTTACCAGGATAGCGGGGTGAGGGGTACCATGCATACCAGGATTGGAGGATGAGGGGTACTATGCATACCAGGATTGGGGGATGAGGGGACCATACATACCAGGATTGGGGGATGAGGGGTACCATGCATACCAGGATTGGGGGATGAGGGGTACCATGCATACCAGGATAGGGGGTGAGGGGACCATACATACCAGGATAGGGGGTGAGGGGGCCATGCATACCAGGATTGAGGGGTGAGGGGACCATGCACACCAGGATGTAGAATGGGGTGCCATGCATACCAGGATTGGGGGGGTGAGGGTATCATGCATACCTGGATAGGAATGAGGGGTGCCATGTGTGCCAGGATAGGAGGGTGGCAGCACATACCAGGATGGGAGACCATATACCAATAAAAATGCTTGCCACCTGGGCGTAGAACGGATTCATAGCTAGCACAGTATGATGGTCCACCCCACAGCACCCTATATAGTATGATGGTTCCCCACTGGCCCCCCAAAATAAAAAACCTTATTCTCACTTACTCCAGACACCTTGTACTTTGCAGCCTATGTCTACTTTTCTATCTGATCTTGCAGTAGAAACTGGAGCACGATGCAGTGACATCATCACATCATCGCATCATCAACATCCCCTGCGTGGCGCTGGCCTCCGGCAGGTCACAGTCTAGTGACTGAGCGATGAGGGAGAGTAAGTGATGGAGTAGGTAGGTCTGTTCTGTGCTCCATCACAACTGTTAACAGTATCAGCATCCTGAGGACGCTATTTCTGTTAGCAGTGTAGCACACAATGCAGCCCACTGTTAGACAGGCCCTTCTGGCATTTGCCAGAATTGACAGATGGCCAGTCTGGCCCTGTGTTACTTTGTTATTTTAGTATTATTTACTAAAACCTTATACAAAGGAAAGAAAATCTACTAATTCTACAAGATGCAAATTATTATGATTTGATAAAAATTGGAAATATGACTCAATACTAACCAAGTTCTTATTAACTCCCTCTCATATACTACAAATATAGCAGTGATTTTTACTAATATTTTTGCAGGGCTCTTTTATTTATTTATTATGGTTCACTTATATTGCACCATCATATTCTGCAGCGTTTTACAGACATTATCATCACTGTGTTGATTGAGGCTCACAATCTAGATTCCCTACCAGAATGTATTTTGGCCTGTCATGTATTAAAACCTGTGAGCTTCATAGATGGTAAAATAAAAAAAAAAATATATAGATTTTAGAATATAGTAGCACAAAAAGTAAAATCATTTTTTTAAGTGTTTTTATTGAGCAAAAATAGCAAAACAGACATAACTCCTCCTCGTGTATAGACCCAATTAATAAAGACTGGAGCGATCAAAGGAAAGGGTTTTTTCCCCAAAAGATGACTCGGTAAGTCAGCCAGGATGCTGTATGCCCTTTTGACTCAAGATAACGATTTGACACATGGAGGCAAGTTTTTAATTTAGAACTGTAAAACATACAGATTAACCACAAACATTATTGTAATTGCAATTTAGTTGCCTGCAGGAACCTGAGGTTAGGTTAATAGGCAAATTTCTGATGTTAGGCTTCCTTTTAGATAACTCGTTTAGGCAAATTAGCTAAAAGATTGGAGATAAAATTAAGAGACCCCTTTACTAAAAAGGTATTTATTATGCTAAAAACAAACAAGCAAATGATAGGAAATTATAGTCTAGGAGAATTTGATTACACTTTATTATAGCAAGCCGACAGGCAGTGTTTTTATAGCAAACAGCAGCCTGCACGAAAGCTTGATACAGAATTAAAGGCATTTTTAGAACACAAAGCAGTGTGCATGGAGAATATACTGTGGTGTCCGTGGAGCACAGAATTATGGAAATTGCCCAATGAAGCATGCACCCCTAAACTCCTGTAGGCCCTGTATGAAATCGGAGGTTCAGCTTTGCTCTGTATATTTCGAAGCTTGCAATACCTTCAATACAATTCTGAGCTTTGTTGTCCAAAAAAGTTAACTTAAAAATGATAATCATTGATAATAATACTCATTAGATTATTAGATAACCATTAGAACACTCTTGTTGGGAAGTTGGGGTGGTGCTAGTTTCAAGGGACTGAAAATGCTATTTCCCAGAAGTTGAACTTTTCACGGTCCATACTCTGTCAAATTAAGATTTTCTCCTGCTATAGACAGAGTACATGTCCGGATGGGTGAGAGGAGTGAGGGAGTTTTTGGGATGTAACATTAGTCTTAGGGATCTCCAGAATAATAATATTTGTAATTTTTCTGCAGTAATCTTAAAAGTAGTTAAAACTTTCTATTTGGTCATTTAAAAAGTTACAGATTTTTTGTCCATGAAAAACATTTATCAACTATGTGGTAATAAATAGTGATGAGTGAGCACTAAAATGCTATTGTGTTCATTACTTGAATCGAGCAGGTCAGATGCTCAGACGGGCTTGACTCGAGATGAGTAACAAGTATAATGAAAATCAATGGGACACTCGAGCATTTTTCCAGCAGACCCTCCCAGGATGTCTGGAGAGGGGCAGGAAAATTGCTGAAATGGATGGAAACAGTGCTCATGTAGGATAGGAACAGAATGAGGAAAATGCCTAGATGCATTTCTAACTCACAGGCTGCTGCTGGGAACAATGCTGTCAGAGTATCACACCACTTTTACGGAGTGGCAATAAAATATTCAAAACTAAAGAAAGAATGTATGTTACAGGAAAAATGTTAGGAAACACTCTTTCCTGTACAATGAACTGTATATATGGTAAAATTAAAAAGTGAACAAAAATGCCTCCCTCACCCCTTAGGATATGTTCACAAGTAGCATTTTTGCACTCTCTCATTGCTCTCAATGGTTGTAAAATATTCACTGGTAAATAAATTGTTTGCATTTTGCTACCTTATCTGAGCATGTGGTGTGTGTGACTTTGTCAGACACATCCTGTTTAATTTATGAAGGAGGGACTCTGAAACATAAAAAGCCTATGTGGACAACGCAAGAACTACCAAAACTTAGAAGAGGGACACTCTGCATTAGACTTAAAGGAGGGCCTCATACAAATTCTCTTAAAATCGTTAGGTAGTGGGACTCTTAGACTAATAAAGCCTATGAACTAAGTGCAAGTCCTGCCAAAAATTTGAAGAAGGGACTCCGATACACCCTGGAAAACGTATAAAGGGGGTCCTCAGAAAACTTTTTCCCAATTATTTAGGAGTGGGACTCCTAGACTGGGAAAGCTTATGCACTCAGTGCAAGGCCTAGCAATAATTTAAAGGAAGGATTGCAATACACCCTGGAAAACATGTAGAGGATAGTCTCAGAAAATATTTGGTTAGAATTTTAAGGAGTGGGACTCTTACACTGGTAAAGAAAGCCTATGGCTAGTCTGATTGCCGTATGTGGAGTAGGGAAGGAATTTTTTCCCCAATGTGAAGTTTACTGTTTGCCACATGGGTTTTTTTGCCTTCTTCTGGATCAACATGTTAGGGTAAGTTAGGATAGGATATGGGTTGAACTAGATGGCCTTAAAGTCTTCCTTCAACCTTAATAACCATCCACTAAGTGCAAGGTCTAGCAAACATTTTAAGCTTCCTGGTGTCAGTGGTCTAGCTGTTCCCGGAAGGTTTTTGGATTTCTGGAGCCTTATCCTCTGCTGTCTGGAGCTTGACAGAAGAGCAAGTCGTTGAGCATTTTTTCTCTTTGTCTGTGTCATGTTTGTCACTTCCCCTGTGTTGTTACCATCTGCAATGATGAAGCTAGCAACATTACCGGCCAGTGCACTAGCCAGAGTATATTGAGATACCAATCAGGGACAAGGCACTTGATTGCGGTGGGGAGAAGGACCCGCATAGGATGTTAGGGGAGTTTAGGGACAGGCACAGGTTGGAATGAGGAGGTCCCCCATCCCTATTTCCCTACTGTAAGGGCCTTCCTATCCCCGTTCAATCTCGTCTTCTACTTCCACGCTCTGGTTCTCCTGACTTGTTGAGTTAGCAACATCACTTGTTGACAACTGAGTCTCATCATCATTTATTTCTTTAAATGCAAATTTCCATTCCCAACTGTCTTCTACTGTCTGTGGGTGCTCAAATATTTGTTTTCACTACACAAGAGCTCCTCATGTCCCTATTGAAACGTGCAAGGTGAAAGGCCAGAATTCATAAATGGACATGTAAAGAGTGTACTTGTAGTGTCCAAGTATGGGATCACTTGTCTCCTGGGAGTTGCCATGGTGGGAGGAAGTAATGCACTACTAGCCCTTTTACAGCAGCTATCTTATTATTTACACTAAATAGTACAGTTAACAGTGGCATTGAATAGAAAAGATGTGTATAGTCCTGATAAAGACTGGTTTTAGTTTTCTACAGCAAGGCCTGTAATGTACTACCTGCCTTCTCCAGCAGCTATCCCTACAGCAACTAGTACAGCTAACAGTATTGAATAGAATAGATGGAGCCCTGATAAGGACTGTTTGGTGTTAGGTTTCTGCAGTAAGGCCTATAATGCAATATAAACGATGATAAGGTCTGTAATGCTGACTTTCCCTTCTTCTGCAACTCTCCCTACTTTGTTTTTGGGGTACAATATGGCGAGCATCATGTCATCGGAGCTTATATAAACCCTATAATGTGATGCGGCTGGCAGGGCCGGCATTAGCGGCAGGCAGACCAGGCAGCTGCCTAGGGCCCCCGCTCCCCCTGGAGCTCCCAGCCAGTGGCATGCCGCTAATAGCGGCATATCACGCAGCCACTATGGGGCCCATGAGTCAAGGGGGCCTGCCTGCCACCAGTGACGACTTCCCCATGCCTCATTCAACTATACAGTTCAAAGCAATGATGGAGGAAAAAGCATCAGATGACGCTCTGGGTACGCGATGATGTCACTTCATCGCGTACCCACTGTGTGCCGGAAAGTGCAGCCGATGAGACCGGACCCGAGCCGGGAGCAATGCGGGGTACAAGGAGAGGTGAGGATTGTGGGGTTTTTTATATATATTAGTGCAAGAGTACTGGACTGTGGAGACATTCTCTGGGGGCTACATTATATTCTATGAGGGAGGATTGTATCATACTCTTTGATGGGGCTACATTATATTCTATGGGGAGGTGGGCTGTATTATATTCTATGGGGGGCTACATTATATTCTATGGAGGGGCTGTATTATATTCTATGAACGAGGATTGCATCATACTCTTTGATGGGGCTACATTATATACTATGGTCAAAAAAGGGGGAGAAGAATAGGAACCTACTGTATATGCCATAAAATCACAGAAGTTTATTGAAACAAAGTTAAAAACTCAATAATGAAATACTATCATATGGGAACAACAATGGAAAAGAGCAGCCATAAAAAGTACATAGAGCCAAGGTAATATACCGTTGATGTAAGGAAACTTGTTTCACTTATTTTGGGGTTGTACAAAGATCAAAGACCTCTGGAAGAAAGTGTCACTCCACATAAATTCTTTTTCCCAAAACTTTGAAGTCACACCGCAAAGAGCTTTACTATCTCTGGATTTGGAACTTGTTGACCCTTCAGTTAAATTTATCATTATTCATATCTTTTTAGTGGTCAAAAACGCAATAGCGTAGTGGTGGAAGAAAACAGATCCCCCTCTTTTCTCAGAAATTCTAGATAAGGTTCACCAGCATAGTTCCCTAGAAAAGAGGTTTGCTCTGATTAATGATGGTATGACTAGATACACTGTGAAATGGAAAGTGTGGAACGCTAAATTTTGTAATACTTAGCTATTATTTATATTGGTTTGAATTTACTAGCTTGTCTTCGTCTGCACGAACATTGCATGATGTCTTGTTATTCTATTTAATTAATTAGCTGTGTATTTGTAAGGTATTTTAACATGGACTTGAGTTCTCTAGTTTTTATTCCCTTTTCTTTCCTCTCCCTTCCCTTTCCCTTAGTGTTAATTCCCTTCCTCTCCCCTCCCTTTCAACCCTATATTATTACTAAAATTCAATAAAAATGTTTGAAAGAATATACCGTTGATGTGATAAATTTTGAAAAACTAAGTTACATAAGGCCAAAAACAACATGTTTAAATATATATTTGGAGCAAAGTGAAAGCGTCCCAAAAACCACAATGTAGTATGCAATAGGGCCACAAGAATTAATTCAGTGAGGACATATCAGTTACATACATCTCAATTCCAAAAAATCAAATCAGCTATCCCAATACTCAAGAAGGAGGATATTATAGGTAATGTATATAAGAGTACTATATGTACAATAATGTCCCTCAAAATAAGGATGAAACTGGATGCAGTGTCAACAGTAAGGGGCTGAGGGAGAGAGATATAAGCGAAGGTCGCATATTGGCACTGTACCTTTAAATGGCTGCAGCACTCCTGACGCGTATTTCGCGTTTAGCTTTATCCAGGGAAGTGTGCGACATATTCTATGGGGAGGTGGGCTGTATTATATTCCATGGGGGGCTACATTTTTTAATATGGGGGTTGTATTATATTTATTATATTCTATGAGGGATGATTGCATCATACTCTATGAGGGGGCAACATTATACTATATGAGGGGGCTACATTATATTCTATGGGGGCTAGATTATATTGTATGGGGGGCTTCATTATACTCTATGAGGGGGTTATATTATATTCTATGGGGGCTGCATTATACTATATGAGGAGGTCTACATTGTATTATATGAACTGGCTACATTATACTATATAAGGGGGCTACATTATATTCTATGGGGGCCTGCATTATATTCTATGGGTGCTGCATTATACTCTATGAGGGGGCTACCACATATTCTATGGAGGTGCTGCATTATACTGTATGAGGTGTATGAGGTGCATTATATTCTATTGAGGTTACATTATATCGTATGGAGGGGCTGCATTATAGTTTGAGGGGGCTACATTGTATTCTGTGGGGTGGCTGAATTATACTCTATGGGGTGGCTTCATTAGATTATATGTGGGCTGCATTATACTGTATCGAGGACTATGGGGAATACGTTATACTATATGAAGAACTATGGGGTGCATTATACTATGGGAAGTGAATTGTACTACATGGATGACTATAGCAATGCATTTTAATATATGGAGGAGTGTATTATACTATATGGAGGACTGAGTAGTATATTATACTATATGGAGGACTGAGGAGTGTATTATACTATATGGAGGACTGAGGAGTGTATTATACTATATGGAGGACTGAAGTATATTTTAATATATAGAGGACTATGAGGAGTGTATTATACTATATGGAGGACTGAAGAGTGTATTTTAATGTATGGAGGACTATAGAGAGTGTATTATACAGTACTATATGGAGGACAATGGGGAGTGTATTATAATATATGACAGACTATAGGGAGTGTATTATACTATATGTTGGATGATAGGAGGTGTATTATTCTATATGGAGGACTATGGAGAGTGTATTATGCTATATGGAGGACTATGGGAAGGGTATTATACTATATGGAGGACAAAGGGGAGTGTATTATACTATATTGAGGACTATGGAAAGTGTATTATACTATATGGAAGACTATGGGGCACATTATATTATATGGAGGACTATGGGGTGTGCATTTTACAATATGGAGGACTTGTGGTGCACATTATAATACATGGAGGACTATGGGGTGTATTATGCTAAACAAGCAAAATGCTGCCTTTTCATTGAGTGATTGGATTGTTAATGCTGGAACAAAAATCATTGTTTTCAGCAGCACATCACCAGTGTAAACTGTAGATGTGCTGCTGATAACACAATACTGTATGTGGATCTACTAGTGATCTATTAGTAATTGCTCTGTCCCCATCATTATTCCTCAGCCGGTGGAAAGAGGCAGGGAAACAAGCGTCAAACGACGTTAATATTGTCAATCACACTCGTTTAGCGGCCTGAATTCAGGGCATGTAAATACAGCAGAAATGCTTTTGTGTGATGTGCAATGTGTGAGCATTTGGGGCCCCATTTTAAACTTTTGCCTAGGGCCCCACTTTTTTCTAAAACCAGCCCTGGTAGCTTGCCATTCACAGTAATGCGAGTAGCAAACATGTCTATGGCATTACCGTGATTGGCAAGCAATCCCTTCATGTTTAGTGCCTGGAAAACAGCCGCTAAATATGTATGGTGGGGACTCGAGCATGTGTACAAGCACCAGGGATACTCAATTGAGTATTGAGTATGCCCGAGAAACCTGATGATCGATCGAGTATGGAGCAATGCCAAGCAGGCTCACCCATCACTAATAATAAATGCTTTATTCCTTGGAGTCACACTGTGGAGCTAACACTTGTCTCAACAATAGGGATCTGAATCCCCAGTTCATTCTCACATGGGTTGGGATTGAATGAAGTTAATAGAGGAAATAGGAAAAATGTTCCAGCTCCTTAAAATAGCAAAAATTTTTCATTCAAAGGAGCTGGAAATTTGTTTTTCATTTCTTCTATTGACTCTACGTTCATCAGGACGAATGTCCATGCTGTTGGTGAACTGGCTTAGGCTTTGTAGCCTTTATTTTCTTTTCATTGAATGAAGTTGTTTAGTTATTTATGACTACTGTTCCTTCATTGATATCTATGGGACTAACGCTGAGCGATCACTGTACTTGTCTACAATTTTCAATTGAACTGTGGAAAGAGAATCCAGATTATATGTAATTAATACCTGTATGGGAAAGGTGGGTATGGGTGCACAGCTCAGTGGACAATTACACCTCCCTATGCACAATGCAAAATAATACATGGACAAAGCTGAAACTCTTATTTTATTGACTTAATATTAAGTGTATGTGAACTATGGCCAAAATACAAATATAAATACATATGATATACAGTGATCAGCCTAAATGAATACACCCCCAGCAGATTTCTCAGAAAATCCTTGCTTTCATTTCAGAATTAACATTTTCTATGGGATCCCCTACTACAAAATACTTCCACAAATGACCACTCTGTGACCCTTGTGGGTTTTTCTGTCATTAAATGAGGGGTACCAACAATTTTGACCACGTGTATAAATGCCGGATCATGGCTGCCACCGCCATTGTGCTCTACTTAGCTGCCGTGAGGGACAGTATTAGGTTTTGCCTGTGTGCAGTTTTCCAAAAAACTTTTCTGTGTGTACTCTTCACTCGTGTCTGTGGGAGTAGTGTGACTAACCAAGTTTTCCTACTCTGCATCTATATCTGTACTAGTATTGTGAGTAAAATTAAATCGTTCTACTCCAGTCCCATGTCTGTGGGAGTAGTTTGCGTAAAAACAAATTGTTCTGCTCTGCACTTATGTCTGTGGGAGTAGTGTGCCTAACCAATTATTTCAATTCTGCACCTTTGTCTGTGGCAGTAGTGTGCATAAAAACAACTTGTTCTACCTTGTACCTGTGTTTGTGAGGGTAGTTTGTGTAAAAACAAATTTCTCTACTCTGGACCTATAGACATAGTGGGAGTAGTGTGCCTAAACATTGTTTTCTACTCTGCATGCCTGTCTGTGGGAGTAATGTGCCTAACCAATTTCTTCTACTCTGCACCCATGTCTGTTGGAGTAATGTGCGTAAAAAGCACATTTTTCTAATTTTCTGCACCCATGTCTTTGATAGCATTGTGTGTAAAAAACATTTTTTGTACTCTACTGCCACGTCTGTGATAGTAATAGTACTGTGCCTAAAAAACACTTTAAAATATGAGAAGAACATCAAATAGGGAATGTGGCAATGGTGCTGCTGGTGTTGCATGCCCATAATGCAATCTGGTGAGCCTCTCTGTTGTATATCTCTTCCACAGTCCATAACTTTATAGGATTTTTCCATACACTCATTGACAGATTCATATTTTTTGTGGTGATTTGTAGTCTACAAAGCAGGCAAAATAAATTCATTGACTCACCATTGTCAGATTGACTGTACCATCCATGTGTACGCTGCAATCGTGGGAGACTTTAGTGTACACTACTGGAGCTGCAATTTCCATGACTGCTGGCACCAGATTTGCCCTCTAATACATCCTTGTTTTAAAGGATTTAAAATACTTATTCCAATTATCAAGTCTTTAAATAGTCATGGATTGTTATTTTGTCTTGCTATATCACCTGCTCAGGAGTGGTTAATTTGAACAACTGCTGCCTTCCTTGAATGTGGTTGTCGTTTCAGAGTTTTCCTCTCCATTAACCTGATACTCCATTACCTGTAGTCACCATATGGCATCGGGTTGAGGGCTCACTATTAGGGTAGGTCGTGAAGCAGGAGACAGCAGACATACGGAAATCACCCCTTGCACGGGGATGGTGAGGTGACTAGACACAACAAGACATCATGGCTGCCCTGCCTCATCATCCACAACACACCCAAGGTGATGCACAGGGTATCTCGGGAGAGGGGCGAGGACATGGGTGGCTATGCGAAGCCTCTGTCAGGCTTCAATGCCACAGGGGTCCTTTTTCTTTTTTTTTATTCTTTCTTATTTTAAGTCATTTCCCTATACACATTTGTGTGCAGGGCAGTTGTCCTGCTCTTACTCCCATTTTGCTTCAGTTTGCAGCCGGCTAGCCCTTAATATGACAATTTTACAAATAATTTAAAGCACCAAAATTCGGGTTGCCATTGACTTCTATCGGGATCAGGCTTGGGGTCAAGTTCAGGGTTAAATTCAGATGCTGAACCAAACTTTGAGCTGCAGTTTGGCTGAACCCGGCCAACCCGAATTGGTCTGCTTATCCCTATTTGTAATAAATCAAAGATTCCGTTATTCACTTGGATTGACTAAGTTTGCATTTCAGTGATACAGTTTGAGGTCAAGGGATTTTGTAAAGATGGTGCATTAATAGCAGGATGAAAGGATGAACGTCATATAATGTTGCAAACAGCATACCTTAGGTGGGAGTCTCTATATACATTGTGCAATATTGCCCTAGAACTTTTGATTAAAATTCCACAAAGACCTATCTGTTACATCAGAAGACACTGGTATTATAAAAAGCACATGGTAGTACATATGGTAACAACGGGGTCCCGTTACAGATTTTGTATTGGGTCCCAGGAGTTTCAAGATATGCCACTGCTTGGAACTTACATCTGAAAGATTTGGTGTTTTACTAAGGCTACTTTCACACATCAGGTTTTCGGCGTCAGGCGCGATCCGGCGTTGTGCCGGAATGCCGGATCCGGCAAATGTTTTGTAAAACCTGATGTGCCGGATCCGTCTTGTTCTTGACAGACAAAACCGGATCCGTCTCATCCGGTTCATCCGTTTTTCTATCCGTTTTTCGACGGATTACGCCGGATCTGGTTTTTAAAATTGACCCTTGTGGCCTTCCGAACGGGATTGGCTACTGGAAAACTATATATAGCATGTTCCTACAGCCCTTCTTTGACAGGTTGTAGAGGAGAAAGTGCAGGTTGGAGAGAAGAGCAAGTTACTGGCGAAGATGGATGTTGTCATTGGAAATATTACCACTAGAAGTTCTGTGACGGTTTCAGTAATGAGGGACAATTTTGCACTATACTTTATGTCACCTCAAGGCAGAGTACACTGGCAGGATGACAGAGTGTGAAAGATTTGTGCCCTAACCAAACTTGTGTACCTTCTGGACCAACAGTATATACCTTTGCCAACCAAAGTTGGCTATCTTGTCATGGTCTCTATTTTTAGCTTTAGGCCACAGGTGTGTACCTGGTTGTGTTTTATGCAAAGTATTTCACCTTTTAACAAAAGTTGTGTACATTGTTAGGAAATCACCAACAATAAACACAACTTTTCAGGTGAAATACTTTGCTTCAAACACAACCAGGAACACAACTGTGGCAAAAATTTTTTAAACATATTTCCCCGCAGAAAGAAATGACAGACAACCAGTGTAAACAATAATTTAACTTTTATTTAAAATATTTTTTTTTGTGTAAACTGTTTTTAAAGTTAAAAAAACTTTTTTAATAAAGGTTTGAAACCAACCAAATGGGCATTTTTATTACAAAAAAAACATTATAACTCGGTGTAGTGTGGGGTGGAAATACTGCTGGAGGGGCTGCGGGACACTTCGACAATGGGAGTGTGGAGAGAGGACTGGGATCGTGGTGGGGAAGGAACAGTTAGAGGTGATGGTGTGGAAAAAGCTACAGAATGGGTGGACATGTGGGAGGCAGAAGAGGTGGTGGGCGGTGGAGTGGAGGGTTGGGCAGGGACTGTAGGAGCAGATAATGTTGATGGAAAGTTGTATGGAGAAGGAGTTTGGTACGGGGAAGGAGTTTGGTACGGGGAAGGAGTTTGGTACGGGGCAGGTTGCTGGAAGTGGGGAGATGTCTGGTACTGGGGAGGTTGCAGGTACTGGGAAGGTTGCTGGTACTGGTGAGGTTGCTGGTATGTAATAGGAGGGGGAGGATGGAAAGTGGCTGGAGGGGGTGCAGATGTAATAGGAGGGGGAGGATGGAAAGTGGCTGGAGGGGGTGCAGATGTAATAGGAGGGGGAGGATGGAAAGTGGCTGGAGGGGGTGCAGGTGGAGGAACTACAGTGGTGGGAGGTGGAGGTTGGGAGGTAACCTGCTGTAGAGCACCGTGGCACGAATGCATTACATGCATCTGCTGGGTAGGAGATAGTGTTGCCATGCGCTCCACAACAGACCTGAAAAAGGTGTGGTTTGGCGAAGATCTTGCTTCTGAATGCATGGTTTGCAGAAGTGTCTTCACCTCCAGAATGCTGGAGTTGATCTGCTGAAAGCCTGCGGAGATTTGCTCTGACAAGACTTTTAGACAGTTCTGGAAAGATGCATTCAGATGCAAGAACTCTGGTGCATAACTCTTTTCCTGACCCCTCTGCCGCTGCCGCCCAGTACCCGCAGGTGTACTAGAGGTGGCAGGGGCAGAAGGGTGGGGTAAAGGGAAAGCGATCTCCTCACCAGCAGCTTCATGTAATGTAGGCGGCCACGATGCTCCTGTGCTGGTGGATGGGACAGATGGGTCGAATGTGTGGGAAGGCTGGGAAGGTGCAGATGTACCGGGGCGGTCGAAGTGTCCCTCGGTGCCGGTCTCCTCAGGGATCGCCTCAGAAGGGTCCAATCGTGCAGGCTCCCGAGTGCTGCTCACCGTGCTGTGGAATAAAGAGAAAAAAAAACAATTAAAATACTGACATGGTATGGCCCTGGCTGAAAAAAAAAAGTTACATCTAACATTTTTTTTCACATGTGGTGTGTAATATTTACCTTCTAGTGACCATTGTTTCCCGGAGGAACGACAGGGCTTGTGCGTACTTGTACTTGCTCCTGCGTCCTCCAGATCCACTCGGGGCCCGCATCTCTTTATTGAACTCCTTCTTGAAACGATCCCTCACAGACCGCCACCGATTCACAATTCTGTTCCCTGAAACGAGAAAGGAGTGGTTAGTATACAACATCAGTGTTTCACAAACTCCAGTCCTCATGGTCCCCAGGGGTCATGTTTTCAGGATTTCCATAGTAAATAGAAATCCTGAACACATGATCCTTGGGGACCACGAGGACTGGAGTTCGGGAAACACTGGTTTACATCAAGCAACCGGTACTGTATATACTTATGCTCTTTAATCTGGGCCCGAACATCGAGGTCCTCCCAGCTGCCCACAAGGAGCGAACAGATTTCCTCCCAGAGTCGTCGGGTAACGATAAGGTCAGCGTGGCGGCGGTCAGCCATATTCCAGAGCGGCTCCCTTTCTCTGACGAGATCGATGAGGTGGTCCACATCGAGTCCTCCATCCTCACCGTCAGAGTCGGGAGCACGCTGTGAAGGCTGTTAAAGAAAAAGACAAAAATAACATAATTAGCCTCCACAAAAGAAATGAAATAAAAAGTGCAAAAAAACAAAGCAAAAATATTTATATTTACACGCTGGTGACCGCCGCGTTGCTGTCGCCGACGACCCTGGGAGGCACTGCGAGGACCTCTTGGCCGAGCACCAGATTGGGAAGACTAGAGAAGAAAACAAAAAATGTTATGTCTTTGGATGTAGGCATTTGTTTGCTGTGTGTGGTCTGCAGAACATTGTTTTCTATGTGTTGTGTGTAGTGTGATGTTGTGTTTCTGCGTTTGATGCAAAAAACTTACCAATTGTGAGCCCACTCCAGGTGTCTGTCCACCCCTTCCTTCTTCTTCTGGGAGCTCCTCTTCATCTTGTGAATCCTGTTTTGAAATAAAAGGCAATGAATAGACATATATTACAGAGATGATGGATTTTGGAAATAAAAACTTACCGTCAAACGCTGACGATGCGAGGGAGGGCTCCCAGAAGATGATGTACTGTCTTCCTGGTGGCCACACTCCATGCCTGTGGGTGGTGTTCCAGCTGCTGCCATTGCTGCTGCTGCTGCTGCATCTATTGGGCGGCTGTTGAATAAAGAGAAACAAAGGGCCAATGAATATCTTGATATTCAATAGCCCTAGTTTGGAGGAATGGGGGATTTGATAATTACCGTCTCTCATCTGCTGCTGGCCTCCCCTCCTCAGCATGTTCCATTTGCTGCTCCATTTGGGGTGGTGGTGGTGCTGATGGTGCTGCAGTGGTCTCCTGCCTTCTCCTGCTGCGCTTGGTTGCTTTCTTGGGTGGCATGTTGGGTGTGGCTGTGGGTACCACTGTCTTGCTTTTATATGTCTTGTGGGCAGAGCTACTGAGCATGCTCAGACCAAAAAAACCGGATCCGGCCACCGGATCCGGCTTTCGCCGGATCAGGCGCATTGCGGCGCTCATAGACTTTCATTGTGTGAAAAAGACGGACGCGCCGGATCCGGCGTGTCCGGCTTTTTCGCCGGAGACAAAAAACGTTACAGTAGCCGTTTTTTCCAGACGCCGGATCGCGACACATTGCCGGATCCGGCGAAAACCGGATGAAACGCATGGCCATCCGGCGGGATCCGGCGCAAATGCTAGTCAATGGGGGGGAAACCGGATCCGGCATTGCATTTCGCCGGATCCGGTTTCTGTCAAAAGCGCCGGATCGCGCCTGACGGCGAAAACCTGATGTGTGAAAGAAGCCTTAGGCTCTTGTACATGAACCAAACATTATTGAGCCTCCCAGAAGACAATCACCCAGGCTGTATAGATCAAATCTTCTATTTTTTCCTTTTAATTAGATAAAATTTAACTTAAAGCTTTAATTTTTAAGAAAAAGGAATTGATTTAATTTTTAAATTTTTTTAATTAAAAGAAAATTATATTAATTTTTTGTACAAGCAAAAGGGGTTGTTCAGTTACTGAAAATTAATTTTCAAATTGCAGATTTTTATAAAGGAAATTATGATCCTCCAAAAAAAAATGAAGATAAAACCAGACAGGCCTAAATACATCTGCACTCACCAAGGTGCACTGGTGTACCACATGGCCAATCCCTGATTGTAGGCTGGCTATTTCATTTGGTATTATTGCACCTGTGCAGTTTTTACTTGGGTCCACTGCACCCTGGTGAGTGCAGATGTATTTAGGCCTGTCTGGTTTTATCTTGATTTTTTTGGAGGATTTTTTCCTCTTTCTGAGGTTTTCATGTTAGAGTAGGACTGGCAAGTGTAAGGAACTTTGACGCAGTTTGCCAGCTTCCGTATTATGGCCATAATATCAACCAATACCTTACATATATTGATATGTTTTTGTGCACTGTATATTTTTTCAGGGTGCAGTTGGGCCCAAATGGTTCTGCTTACTGTGGCCTCTGTTCACACGGGATGCATTCTAGTTAGCACTGGGCAGCCCCCCTATATGGTATTACTAAGAGGCTGTGAACCAGAAGCCCTGCATTCTCTGTGTGAACAATGAAACACGCGGATTATTTTTCTGCACTGGTGTACCACATGGTCAATCCCTGATTGTAGGCTGGCTATTTCATTTGGTATTATTGCACCTGTGCAGTTGCCATTTTACTTTGGTCTGCTGCACCCTGGTGAGTGCAGATGTATTTATGCCTGTCTGGTTTTATCTTAAAAGAAATTATAGAAAATGTTTATGTTAGGCATCGGGTTCCTGTCGCTGCACAGCCGGAATCCTGAGCCTTGCCTTCGGCAGTCTTCCATTCCTCTCCGGCCACACAGGAGGCTGCTCAGCAGACTCATCGATCCCGGCGCTGTGCTCAGACTAGCACTGTGGGTGTGGTTGCTGCTGCCACCTCTGGTCCAGCTATAGCAACGCATGCTGGTCAGCAGTGAGCTACTCCAGGGACTAAGTTCTCCTTTCGGTCTACTGAGCTTGCTTGTGGAACGATCTCTCATTGGAGACCGGAAGTCACATGCTCAGGTCCTTCCCAGATCGGATTGGACCATCAGGAAGGTCCCAGAAGGACGCTGCTATAAAAGAATCGCATGGCCGCTCGGCCATGTGCTAGTCTACACAGTATTTGGCAGAGGTGTGTGTTGATGGATGCTTGTGAAACGCTGACTGACTTACTATTAAACACCTTCCCTTTGATATGCATGTTGGTAGGGTTAGAGTTTACAGTCAGCGCCGAGTTGTGACACTGCCTAGCACCGCCGTGCTCCCTGTTATGAATGGGTCACCGAGGAGGATAGCAGGCCCAGGCTAAGCCACAGAAAACCAGAGAGGTTGGTACCTAAGCGGATTGCAGACTCCTGATCCTGTCCACACAACTAGCAGTAACCGTGGAGCATACCTACGATGATCCTAGACACCTCGGCACAGCCGGAGAGATAACTAAGCCTAAAGCAAGAAAAGGGAAATCTAAACTGCCCCGGAGCAGACCCCAAAGGAATAGATAGCCCCCAAACATATATTGTCGGTGAGACAAGATGAAAACAATAACGCAGGCAGAAAAATAGACTGAGCAAACGATGGGGCCCACATTGACTAGACAGGACAGGAAAGGAAAGACACTATCTGCAATCACGCAAAAAAACCCTGCAAAAGTCCAACACGTCTGATGCACAAAAAACACTGAAGTTGCATGACTTCGCCCCCACTATATCAGCACTGGTATATTCTGAAAGCAAAGCAAAAAGAGACCAATATAACAGGGGACAAAACAAACTGGCACAAGCAGTAACATATGGATGGTGATTCAGCACAGCCCCAGCCGGAGCCGGCTGACCAGCACAAAGCAGAGAGACAAAACCAGATCAAATGCAAACAGTAGCAAATTAACCACTTAGCTGAACATGCAGGGACAGAGCAGGAGACATGAAACCTCAGGAGGCACAGGAAGAAAATCACCAGCAGGGATAGAGGGAGTCAGCTGTCTTAAATCCCAATCTGAAACCCCAGATCTCCAATTGTCTTCCTCAATATCAGGTGGCAAGCCTCTGTCAATCAGATCAGCTCCAGTAACCACCAGAGGGAGCCCAGAAAGAGAACTCGCAACCCCTCTGTCAATCTGACCAGCTCCACTACCTTCAGTAATCTCCAGAGGGAAGCCAGAGAGAGAATTCACAACAGTACCCCCCCTTGAGGAGGGGTCACAGAACCCTCATCCATGCCACCAGGCTGGTCAGGATGGGCCCAGTGAAAAGCACGAACCAATCTTTCAGCATGAATGTCAGAAGCAGAGACCCAAGAATTATCCTCCTGGCCATATCCCTTCCATTTGACCAAGTACTGGAGTCTCCGTCTAGCCAAACAAGAATCCAATATTTTCTCTACCTCATACTCCAAATTACCTTTAACCAGTACAGTGTCAGGAGGCGCCACCATGGGAACAACTGGCTCTACAAACCTCTTCAACAAGGATTTATGGAACATGTTACTGGAAGAGCCAAACAGAAAGAAACGGAATTAAGGATTTCCAAAATCTTATAAGGTCCAATGAATCTTGGCTTGAATTTTGGAGACGCAACCTTCATAGGAATATTCTTTGAAGACAACCAAACCATATCACCCAGTTTAAACCGGGGACCAATGGTCCTATGCCGGTTGGAAAACTGTTGGGCTTTTTCCTGAGAGTGGGACAACTTATCCACCACTTGGTCCCAAATCTGCTGCATTCTCTCTACCACAGAATCCACACTTGGGCAGGCCGAAGATTCCACCTGCCCTGAAGAAAATCGAGGATGAAACCCAAAGTCACAGAAAAAGGGTGACATCAAAGTGGCAGAACTAGCTCTATTGTTTAGCGCAAATTCGGCCAAGGGCAAAAATGAGACCCAGTCATCCTGATCAGCAGAAATGAAACATCTCAAATAGGATTCCAAAGTCTGGTTTGTTCTCTCAGTCTGCCCATTGGTCTGAGGATGAAATGCAGAGGAGAAAGATATCTGAATTCCCAGTTTGGAACAAAAAGCTCTCCAAAATCTGGAAACAAACTGGACTCCTCTGTCCGACACAATTTTCTCAGGAATCCCGTGCAAATTATGCAACACCAAAAATTTATAATTTTCCTGGTGGTCCGGGGCGACCCGCATTATCACATGGGTCCAAAACTGGGGTTTATTCTCCACCAAAGGAGTAGCATCAATACCCCTCAAAGGGATAGGAGTCCGCAGGGGTATCATGGGAAAACCACAACATTTAGCTAAGTCCAAATCCATCAGATTCAAAGCTGATCCTTTAATCAACAAAAACCTTAGCGGAAAATGAAGACAAGGAGCAGATCAGGGTAATCACCAAAAGGAACTTAGGCTGTACACTGCCCACCACAAATGTGTGAGCAAAACGCTATTCTCGTTTAGGGCAGACAGCAATAGTATGACAGGCATCCCTACAGAAAAAGCACAACTTATTACGCCTTCTATACTCCTGATGTTGCGCCCTAGACAAAACCCTATCGCATTGAATGAGTTCAGAAGTTCGTTTGAAAGGTGGCAACACCTCTCGTGTAGTTTTACGTTCACGTAAACGCCGATCAATTTGAATGGCCAATGACAGAGTCGTCAAGACCAGAGGGAACAGGAAATCCCACCATAACCTTCTGAAAGAGAGCTGCTAGGGCATCGTCATTCCATTTAGCAAGGACCGCCCACTTTCGGAATTTTTGACAATATAACTGTGCAGAATCCTGACCCTGGTTCAATGCCAGGTTTTCTCAGCTTGATCAATAGCATTAGGTTCATCATACAACAACCCCAAGGCTTGAAAAACACGTCCACATTAGCCAGAATATGCTCTCCGGGTGTCAAAGAAAAGGTCCAATCCTGGGGATCGCCGCGCAGCAAGGATGATGATAATGATAATTTTAACCTGCTGCACAGAACTCCCCAATGAGTTAGGTTTCAAAGCCAAAAATAGTTCACAATTATTCTTAAAATTCAAACATTTAGACCGATCCTCAAAAAACACATCAGGAGTAGGGATTTTTGGTTCAACAGCAGATGATTGAGCGAGATAGGCAGAAATTCCCCGCCCCGCACTTCAGCAGTGAGCTGCTCAACACGATCAGGCAATTGCTTAGTCTCCATCTAGACAAAAAATATCCTCCTACAGCCCCAGAGAAAAAAAAAGAGGAAAGAATATATATAAAAAAAATTCTGACACTTTTTTCTTTTTTTTTTTTTTAATTCTTTCCTTCTTTAGAGTACCCTAGAGTCTACAGTTAGGCTGGTGATTCTGTTATTAATGGGTCACCGAGGAGGATGGCATGCCCAGGCTAAGCCACAGAAAACCAGAGAGGTTGGTAACTAAGTGGATTGCAGACCCCTGATCCTGTCCACACAACTAGCAGTAGCCGAGGAGTGTACCTACGATTATCCTAGACACCTTGGCACAGCCAGAGAGCTAACTAAGCCTAAAGCAAGAAAGGGGAAATCTAAACTGCCCCGGAGCAGACCCCAAAGGAATAGATAGCCCCCAAACATATATTGTCGGTGAGACAAGATGAAAACACTAATGCAGGCAGAAAAATAGACTGAGCAAACGATGGGGCCCACATTGACTAGACAGGACAGGAAAGGAAAGACACTGTCTGCAATCACGCAAAAAACCCTGCAAAAGTCCAACACGTTTGATGCACAAAAAACACTGAAGTCGCACGACTTCGCCCCCACTATATCAGCACTCTGGTATATTCTGAAAGCAAAGCAAAAAGAGACCAATATAACAGGGGACAAAACAAACTGGCACAAGCAGTAACATATGGACGGTGATTCAGCACAGCCCCAGCTGGAGCTGGCTGACCCGCACAAAGCAGAGAAAGACAAAACCAGATCAAATGCAAACAGAGTAGCAAATGAACCACTTAGCTGAACATGCAGGGACAGAGCAGAAGACATCAAACCTCAGGAGGCACAGGAAGAAAATCACCAGCAGGGATAGAGGGAGTCGGCTATCTTAAATCCCAATCTGAAACCCCAGATCTCCAATTGTCTTCCTCAATATCAGGTGGCATGCCTCTGTCAATCAGATCAGCTCCACTACCTTCAGTAATCTCCAGAGGGAAGCCAGAGAGAGAATTCACAACAGTACCCCCCCTTGAGGAGGGGTCACCGAACCCTCATCCATGCCACCTGGCTGGTCACGATGGGCCCAGTGAAAAGCACAAACCAATCTTTCAGCATGAATGTCAGAAGCAGAGACCCAAGAATTATCCTCCTGGCCATATCCCTTCCATTTGACCAAGTACTGGAGACTCGCAACTGAACTCGCAACCCCTCTGTCAATCTGACCAGCTCCACTACTTTCAGTAATCACCAGAGGGAATCCAGAGAGAGAATTCACAACAGCTCCCTGCTCCTCACACATGCTAGCACCAGTGTGCGCCAAGCTTTAAGGCACCACTGTACAGCATCTACTGCAGCACCTGTCAGAGTGGCGCCATGCGCACTTCTGTACCATTAGAGTGCACTTTCCTGCCTGAGTCTAGGCTGGTCAGTGGCACCACCAGCACGGCACTGTATGCATTTCAGTGCGGTTTCTGTTAGCTTCTACCTGGCACTGCAGTTGCAGCGCCGAGTGCTAGTGGTCTAGAGAGACTCTAACCCAGCATCTTTGGGGATGAGTCTTGAGACTGTACACTAGCGCTCACTCCACAGAGTCCTGTGATGTTAACAGGCTCCGGCATTTGTTACAGCAGCTCTGTGAAGCAACAGAGTTTGCTCCCGTACACACCGGGTCAGCGGTTAATCCGCCGGTGTGTTGTTAGTACTCCGCCATTACTGAGCAGCATTTTTCCATCTCTGCACGGTGGACCCCGGGTTGCGATCGCACTTCCTTATATTTTATATTTAGTGCAATCCGCAACCCTAACAGTTTATTTATTATTATTATTATTTATTATTATAGCGCCATTTATTCCATGGCGCTTTACATGTGATTATGGGTATACATAATACATACAAGTACAGTGATCTTAAACAATTCAAGTCACGACTGGTACAGGATGAGAGAGGCCCTGCCCGCGAGGGCTCACAATCTACAATGGGATGGGTGAGTATACAGTAGGCGAGAGTAGAGCTGGTCATGCAGCGGTTTGGTGGATCGGTGGTTACTGCAAGTTGTAGGCTTGTCGGAAGAGGTAGGTCTTCAAGTTCTTTTGGAAGGTTTCTAAGGTAGGCGAGAGTCTGATATGTTGTGGTAGAGAGTTCCAGAGTAGAGGGGATGAGCGGGAGAAATCTTGTATGCGATTGTGGGAAGAGGAGATAAGAGGGGAGTACAGAAGGAGATCTTGTGAGGATCGGAGGTTTCATGCGGGTAAGTACCGGGAGACTAGGTCACAGATGTACGGAGGACTCAGGTTGTGGATGGCTTTGTATGTCATGGTTAGGGTTTTGAACTGGAGTCTTTGGGTAATGGGGAGCCAGTGCAGGGATTGACAGAGGGGAGAGGCCGGGGAATAGCGGGAGGACAGGTAGATTAGTCGGGCAGCAGAGTTAAGAATAGATTGGAGGGGTGCGAGAGTGTTAGAGGGGAGGCCACAGAGCAGAAGGTTGCTGTAGTCAAGGCGGGAAATGATGAGGGCATGGACTAGGGTTTTAGCAGATTCTTGGTTGAGGAATGTACGGATCCGTGAAATATTTTTGAGTTGAAGTCGGCAGGAAGCGAAAAGGGCTTGGATATGTGGTTTGAAAGAGAGATCAGTGTCAAGGATAACCCCGAGGCAGCGAGCTTGTGGGACTGGAGAGAGTGGGCAGCCGTTTACTTTAATGGATAGGTCAGTTGGGGGGGGTCACGTGAGATGGGCGAAAGATGATTAATTCTGTTTTGTCCATATTAAGTTTTAGAAATCTAGCGGAGAAGAAGGATGAAATAGCAGAAGATTCTGTTTAGTAGGGAGGTGATATCTGGTCCAGAGATGTAGATCTGTGTGTCATCAGCATAGAGATGATACTGAAAGCCATGAGATTCTATGAGCTGTCCGAGGCCGAAGGTGTAAATGGAGAAGAGCAGGGGCCCTAGGACTGAACCTTGCGGGACTCCGACAGATAGGGGGCGCGGTGAGGAGGTGGTCTGTGAATGGGAGACACTGAGTGTCCGGTCTGCTAGGTATGACGCAATCCAGGATATGGCCAAGTCTGTGATACCAAGAGATGAGAGGGTGTGTAGTAATAGGGAATGGTCCACTATGTCAAAGGCAGAGGACAGGTCCAGAAGGAGGAGGACAGAGTAGTGTCGCTTGGCCTTGGCGGCTAGTAGGTCATTGGTGACCCTAGTTAGGGCAGTTTCAGTGGAGTGGTGTGGCCGGAAGCCGGATTGCAAGTGGTCAAGGAGGGAGCAAGAAGAGAGGTGGGAGGATAGTTCAAGATGGACGTGTTGTTCCAGTAGTTTTGAGGCATAGGAGAGAAGTGATATAGGGCAATAGTTAGATAGAGAGGATGGGTCAAGAGAGGGCTTTTTGAGGATAGGTGTGATTGAGGCATGTTTGAAGCTTGAGGGGAAAACACCAGTTGTTAGTGATAGGTTGAAGAGATGGGTTAGGGTTGGGATGAAGACTGTGGTGAGGTTTGGGATGAAGTGGGATGGGATCGGGTCAAGTGCACAGGTAGTGAGATGTGATCTTGAGAGTAGAGTGGAGAGTCGATCTTCTGTAATGGTGGAGAAGTTGGTTTTGGGGGAGGAGGAAGGGCACTGAGGGTTGTTGACCAAAACTGTCTCTGATGTTATCAATCTTCTCCTTGAAAAATGAGGCAAAGTCTTCAGCTGAGATGAGTGGAGAGGTAGGAGGTGCTGGGGGGCGGAGGAGAGAATTGAAGGTGTTGAATTACTGTTTAGGGTTGTGAGACAGGGAGGATATGAGAGATGAGAAGTAGGTTTGCTTTGCTGCAGCGAGTGTGGCCTTGAAAGTAGTGAGGGACTGTTTGAATGTGATGAAGTCCTCATTGGAGTGGGATTTTTTCCATCTCCGCTCAGCAGCCCTGGAAGCCCGCCTCAGTTCTTTGGTCAGACTGGTGTGCCAGGGCTGTCTGTTGATTTTGTGAGCTTTGGTATGTTTGAGAGGGGCAACTGATTCCAAAGCTACAGCTATTGTGGTGTTATATAGAGCGGCAGCAGCATCCGCATTGTGTAGGGAACTTATGTCTGTAAGAGGGAGGAGGGATTGAGACAGTGAGTGTAGATGGAGGTGTTGAAGATTTCTGTGAGGGTGTGCGAGTTTTTGAGGTGGGGATTGTGGACCTGAGGAGGAGAGGGAAGAGAATGTAAGTAGGTTGTGGTCAGAGAGAGGAAGAGGTGAGTAAGAGAGGCTAGATAGGGAGCAGAGGGGGGTGAAGATGAGGTCTAGTGTGTGGCCATCTTTGTGAGTGGCTGCAGAAGACCATTCAGTGAGGCCAAAGGAGGAAGTGAGAGATAGAAGTTTAATGGCAGCTGAGAGGGAAGTGTCAATGGGGATGTTGAAGTCGCCAAAGATGATAGTGGGGATATCCGTGGAAAGGAAATGAAGTAGCCAGGTGGTTTATGGTTTACATTATTTTTAGACCATTTTTTGGAACCAAAATTTCAGTAGTTTTCTTTTGTTTTGACTGCTCCTTCCTCTTATTTTTGTGACTATAGATATTATCAAACCATGTGTCTAAAATGGATTTAGGCTACGTTCACATATCCAGTAATTATCCATTATACCGGATCAAGCAGCAATCCACTGACAAGAAAGTAGTGCAGATGCAGCATTTTTGCCTGTCTAAAAAAATGGATTTCAACTGGGTCAGTTTTGTTATTATTGAAGTCTATGGAAAAATGATCAGTTTAATAACCATCCAGTAAGCAAACAATGGATCCTTTGTGAATGAAAGAAACATAAATGGCTAGTTAAGTGATCCTTTTTCCATAGACTTCAATGTTAAAAAAAGGATCAAGTTGAAATCAATTTTTTGTAGATGGACAAAATAAGTTGTGTCTGTACACTTTGTTGAAAAAATGCTTTATACACAGGCCAATTGAAAAAAAAAAATATATACTGTATATGTATATATATATATATATATATATATATATATATACACACACACACACACATATATATTTATTTAAATAATTCATAAAATCAAGCCATAAAGTGACAAACATTCATGCAAACAGAAAAAAAAACACAGATAAGGCAAATTGGTGAAAACACTCAAATATAATGTATATACAAGTAAAATATTGTACATATGCATCATGTGATATAATCAACAGAAAAAAGTACCCACAAAGTTATTTAGGGCAAGAGCTGTATATTAGAGACAACAAAAATTTGTGCTTTTATATAAAGTATAATTATTTAAGCAACAAGTCATAGGACAATGACCAAGATTGTATACATAAAATATTAATATCATTTATTAATATATTTACACCCCAGGAGAAATAGAAGAGAAGTCTGGAAAGGAGATAAAGTATACCACTCATACTATAACTAGTGATGGGCGAACACTAAAATGCTCAGGTGCTCATTGTTCGGGTCGAGCAAATTGGAATACTCGGGTACTCGGACAGAACGACGAGCCCAATGTAAGTCTATGGGAGACCCGATGATTTTTACCGTGATCCCCCCCGGGGGTCCTTTTAAGGTCTAAAAATGTCTGAAAATGATGGAAACAATGCTCAAATGACATGGGGACATCATGGGGATCGCCCCTGGAAGCATTCCTGACTCCTAGTTCACAGCTTTAAACAATTTTTTCAGAGTTTCATGCCATTTTTACTGATGCACTAAAAAACATACCAAAACGGATTTGGCTGGGAAATATGTTAAGGTACATCCTTTCCAGGTTAATGCCTTGTATATAAGGCAAAATAAATAACCCCAGACCAAAATGTTCCTCCACCACTTGGGCTATCTTCAGACGCAGCATTTTTTAAGCGTTTTTCAACTTTAACATCACTTTCAACCAAAACAAATGCATTCACTGTGAAATGTCATTGTAACATTTAACAACCCTAGCTGGCCATGTGGTGTATGTGACACATAAGCAGAAACATCTTGTTTTATTTATGAAGGAGGGACTCTTAAAGTCACAGAGCCTATTTTTACAGGGGCATCAGGCAGCATTAATCTGCTTAAAGGGCCATTATTAAACAGTGGGTCTCCTAAACTGTTATAGCCTTTGCAGTGAGTGGATGGGCTGCCAAGAATTATGATGCACCCCAATACCCCTTTCACGAGATGTCCAGGAGGGCTTCCATAAAGAATGTTGCATTGACTGCAAGGCCTGCCGTGCTACCAAGTCATATGCACCCCAATAAGCCTTTGAACTCACATACTGGATGGGCACAGGAAAATCCACTTCACATTATTCATTTTTTTCTCCCATTTTGTTTTCTTATGCATTGACTGCAAGGCCTGCCCTACACCTCAACCTTTTCTATAACAAGTATTTAACGCCCAGCAAAAACACCCACCCTTGTTAGGATTTTGACAATGGCTATAGCAGCATGGAACACATTAACGCCGATGATCTAGTGGCAGCGGATGATGAGACGTGGAGGAAGGCCTGATTAAAAACTATGCCCAATTTAAAGGAGCGGGTCTCCTAAACTTGGAATGCCCATACACTAAAGGTATGGGCTGACAAACATTCCCCCCTGAGGGAGTAAAATTGTTAAAAATATTTTAAGGACACCATAGACACCCTTGCCAAAAAATGGACTGGCTGTAGCAGCACAGAACCCGTTAACCCTGTTGATCTAATGGTGGAGAATGAGGAGACATAATGATAAATCATACTGAAATCAAACAAATAAATAAAAAATGTGAATCCATCTGTGAAAGAAAATAACAAAAGGGAAGGGCGACAGAATTTCATAGATATGAAGCTAGAATGTGTTCAACGAGATATGTTTGTCCCCAGCAACAGCTCAGAGACAGGGATATAAATAAAAATATAATCTAATAGGATTTCACTATTTTTATGTTGGAGAAGTATACAATAGGTCATAACAGGATATTCCACGGATAGGAAAAATGGAAAATATAAGAATAAATGGGAAAAATATAGGTACATCTCAATTTTAGGAGATTTCACCCTGGGGGTAGTAACTTTTTTTGGCTTTCAAATTATTAGTGGGCATCATAAAAACAAGAAAATAGGGGGGGAAGCCAGCACTGCTTAAGGTTAGAACGCATAAATTGAAGTGCATATGCACATAATATCCAGCTGTATTCAAAAATGAGATATTTAGCAAAAAAAATGATCAATTCAATTGAGCCACCCCGCCGCGCCAAGGCAATCTCATATGGGGGGTCCTACTCTACATTTATAATAAATACTGTGCCATTACGGCCTCCTAAGAGCATGATCACATCAAGTGCAATCTGTACCTGAACATTGCTGGATCGCTCCCATGAAGCCAGATGAAGCAAGTGCAGATGAAGGCCAACCAGGTCTGAACACAGACATATCAGGATTGACCTCCACACATTGCCCAACCAGCAAACATAGATGAAGGGCGATATTGGCCCGGACACAGGTGCACAATTAAATAAAGCTTGGGGCAGGGCGGGGCTGCCGTGTGTGTGCACAGCAGCCTAGATCCATCATAATGAACACAGAAAAATTTATAGCGGACATAGCCAAGCGTGCACGGCAGCAGTGGTGGTGAGCCACAAACCAACAACAGGAAAATAGGGGGGAAGCCAGCACTGCTTAAGGTTAGAACTAGAGTTGAGCGAAACGGGTCGAAAAAATTCAAAAGTCGCCGACTTTTGTCAAAGTCGGGTTTCATGAAACGAAACCCGACCCTAGGATGAGGTCGGCCACGAGGTCGGCGACTTACGCGCCAAAGTCGCGTTTCAAAAGTTTGTTTTGCGCTCTTTTTCAGCCAATCAGGATCCACGGACACTGTGGGCAACGTGATGACATAGGCACGGGTCACCACCATCTTTCAGAAGGGCATGCAAGTGATTGGCTTGCTTTGGTGGGCGTCACAGGGGGTATAAAAGGGCGTGCACGCCTACCGCCATCTTACTTCTGCCGATCTCAGTATAGGGAGAGGTTGCTGCTGATTCTGTAGGGAGAGCGTTAGGCAGGGAAGAAGACCAAAAAACCGCTTCTGCTGCTAGCGATTTGGCCTGCACAACACACCAGTCACTGTGTGTGCAGTGCAAGGGGAGGCTATATAGTGGTGTATCAGTGGTGTTGGTTGTTGGGCTGCCTTCTAAGGCTTCCTGACAGGCTGGCATTGCTGTTTACCCACTGCTCCGCAAACTGCTTTTTTAAAAGCAATCCAATCTCCCTTATCCTCTAGTCACTTTGGTCACAGCTGTGCCAACGAGCCTGTCACATAGCGCTCAGATATTCATTGGGCCTCAAACTGCTTTTTTAAAAGCAATCCCAATTTTTTTTTTTGTCCTGCTGAGAAGAAAAAAAAACTGCTTCTGCTGCTGATAGCAATTTGGCCTGCACAACACACCAGTCACTGTGTGCAGTGCAAGGGGAGGCTATATAGTGGTGTATCAGTGGTGTTGGTTGTTGGGCTGCCTTTTAAGGCTTCCTGACAGGCTGGCATTGCTGTTTACCCACTGCTCCGCAAACTGCTTTTTTAAAAGCAATCCAATCTCCCTTATCCTCTTGTCACTAAGGTCACAGCTGTGCCATCGAGCCTGTCACATAGCGCTCAGATATCAGTGGGCCTAACACAATCCAAAAGTGTCCAGTGTCCAAAAGTGTGTGCAGAGATTCAAAATCTCACTTATCCTCTAGTCACTTAGGTCACAGCTGTGCCATCAAGCCTGTCACATAGCGCTCAGATATCAGTGGGCCTCACACAATCCAAAAGTGTCCAGTGTCCAAAAGTGTGTGCAGAGATTCAAAATCTCACTTATCCTCTAGTCACTTAGGTCACAGCTGTGCCATCGAGCCTGTCACATAGCGCTCAGATATTCATTGGGCCTCACACAATCCAAAAGTGTCCAGTGTCCAAAAGTGTGTGCAGAGATTCAAAATCTCACTTATCCTCTAGTCACTTAGGTCACAGCTGTGCCATCAAGCCTGTCACATAGCGCTCAGATATCAGTGGGCCTCACACAATCCAAAAGTGTCCAGTGTCCAAAAGTGTGTGCAGAGATTCAAAATCTCACTTATCCTCTAGTCACTTAGGTCACAGCTGTGCCATCGAGCCTGTCACATAGCGCTCAGATATTCATTGGGCCTCACACAATCCAAAAGTGTCCAGTGTCCAAAAGTGTGTGCAGAGATTCAAAATCTCACTTATCCTCTAGTCACTTAGGTCACAGCTGTGCCATCAAGCCTGTCACATAGGGCTCAGATATTCATTGGGCCTCACACAATCCAAAAGTGTCCAGTGTCCAAAAGTGTGTGCAGAGATTCAAAAGCTAACTTATCCTCTAGTCACTTAGGTCACAGCTGTGCCATCGAGCCTGTCACATAGCGCTCAGATATTCATTGGGCCTCACACAATCCAAAAGTGTCCAGTGTCCAAAAGTGTGTGCAGAGATTCAAAATCTCACTTATCCTCTAGTGATTTAGGTCACAGCTGTGCCATTGAGCCTGTCACATAGCGCTCAGATATTCATTGGGCCTCACACAATCCAAAAGTGTCCAGTGTCCAAAAGTGTGTGCAGAGATTCAAAATCTCACTTATCCTCTAGTCACTTAGGTCACAGCTGTGCCATCGAGCCTGTCACATAGCGCTCAGATATTCATTGGGCCTCACACAATCCAAAAGTGTCCAGTGTCCAAAAGTGTGTGCAGAGATTCAAAATCTCACTTATCCTCTAGTCACTTAGGTCACAGCTGTGCCATCAAGCCTGTCACATAGCGCTCAGATATTCATTGGGCCTCACACAATCCAAAAGTGTCCATTGTCCAAAAGTGTGTGCAGAGATTCAAAATCTCACTTATCCTCTAGTCACTTAGGTCACAGCTGTGCCATCGAGCCTGTCACATAGCGCTCAGATATTCATTGGGCCTCACACAATCCAAAAGTGTCCAGTGTCCAAAAGTGTGTGCAGAGATTCAAAATCTCACTTATTCTCTAGTCACTTAGGTCACAGCTGTGCCATCGAGCCTGTCACATAGCGCTCAGATATTCATTGGGCCTCACACAATCCAAAAGTGTCCAGTGTCCAAAAGTGTGTGCAGAGATTCAAAATCTCACTTATTCTCTAGTCACTTAGGTCACAGCTGTGCCATCGAGCCTGTCACATAGCGCTCAGATATTCATTGGGCCACACACAATCCAAAAGTGTCCAGTGTCCAAAAGTGTGTGCAGAGATTCAAAATCTCACTTATCCTCTAGTCACTTAGGTCACAGCTGTGCCATCGAGCCTGTCACATAGCACTCAGATATTCATTGGGCCTCACACAATCCAAAAGTGTCCAGTGTCCAAAAGTGTGTGCAGAGATTCAAAATCTCACTTATTCTCTAGTCACTTAGGTCACAGCTGTGCCATCGAGCCTGTCACATAGTGCTCAGATATTCATTGGGCCTCACACAATCCAAAAGTGTCCAGTGTCCAAAAGTGTGTGCAGAGATTCAAAATCTCACTAATTCTCTAGTCACTTAGGTCACAGCTGTGCCATCGAGCCTGTCACATAGCGCTCAGATATTCATTGGGCCTCACACAATCCAAAAGTGTCCAGTGTCCAAAAGTGTGTGCAGAGATTCAAAATCTCACTTATTCTCTTGTCACTTAGGTCACAGCTGTGCCATCGAGCCTGTCACATAGCGCTCACATATTCATTGGGCCTCACACAATCCAAAAGTGTCCAGTGTCCAAAAGTGTGTGCAGAGATTCAAAATCTCACTTATTCTCTAGTCACTTAGGTCACAGCTGTGCCATCGAGCCTGTCACATAGCGCTCAGATATTCATTGAGCCTCACACAATCCAAAAGTGTCCAGTGTCCAAAAGTGTGTGCAGAGATTCAAAATCTCACTTATTCTCTAGTCACTTAGGTCACAGCTGTGCCATCGAGCCTGTCACATAGCGCTCAGATATTCATTGAGCCTCACACAATCCAAAAGTGTCCAGTGTCCAAAAGTGTGTGCAGAGATTCAAAATCTCACTTATTCTCTAGTCACTTAGGTCACAGCTGTGCCATCGAGCCTGTCACATAGCGCTCAGATATTCATTGGGCCTCACACAATCCAAAAGTGTCCAGTGTCCAAAAGTGTGTGCAGAGATTCAAAATCTCACTTATTCTCTAGTCACTTAGGTCACAGCTGTGCCATCGAGCCTGTCACATAGCGCTCAGATATTCATTGGGCCTCACACAATCCAAAAGTGTCCAGTGTCCAAAAGTGTGTGCAGAGATTCAAAATCTCACTTATTCTCTAGTCATTTGGTCACAGCTGTGCCATCGAGCCTGTCACATAGCGCTCAGATATTCATTGGGCCTCACACAATCCAAAAGGGTCCAGTGTCCAAAAGTGTGTGCAGAGATTCAAAATCTCACTTATTCTCTAGTCACTTAGGTCACAGGTGTGCCATCGAGCCTGTCACATAGCGCTCAGATATTCATTGGGCCTCACACAATCCAAAAGTGTCCAGTGTCCAAAAGTGTGTGCAGAGATTCAAAATCTCACTTATTCTCTAGTCACTTAGGTCACAGCTGTGCCATCGAGCCTGTCACATAGCGCTCAGATATTCATTGGGCCTCACACAATCCAAAAGTGTCCAGTGTCCAAAAGTGTGTGCAGAGATTCAAAATCTCACTTATTCTCTAGTCACTTAGGTCACAGCTGTGCCATCGAGCCTGTCACATAGCGCTCAGATATTCATTGGGCCTCACACAATCCAAAAGTGTCCAGTGTCCAAAAGTGTGTGCAGAGATTCAAAATCTCACTTATTCTCTAGTCATTTGGTCACAGCTGTGCCATCGAGCCTGTCACATAGCGCTCAGATATTCATTGGGCCTCACACAATCCAAAAGGGTCCAGTGTCCAAAAGTGTGTGCAGAGATTCAAAATCTCACTTATTCTCTAGTCACTTAGGTCACAGGTGTGCCATCGAGCCTGTCACATAGCGCTCAGATATTCATTGGGCCTCACACAATCCAAAAGTGTCCAGTGTCCAAAAGTGTGTGCAGAGATTCAAAATCTCACTTATTCTCTAGTCACTTAGGTCACAGCTGTGCCATCGAGCCTGTCACATAGCGCTCAGATATTCATTGGGCCTCACACAATCCAAAAGTGTCCAGTGTCCAAAAGTGTGTGCAGAGATTCAAAATCTCACTTATTCTCTAGTCACTTAGGTCACAGCTGTGCCATCGAGCCTGTCACATAGCGCTCAGATATCAGTGGGCCTCACACAATCCAAAAGTGTCCAGTGTCCAAAAGTGTGTGCAGAAATTCAAAATCTCCCCTGTCCTATAGACACCTTGTACCTTGTTTTACATACTATATAGTTTGTTGGATTTTGTCTACATTTCTACCAAAAATGAGGAAGGCTGGTGGAAGAGGCCGTGGAATTGGGCGGGGGTTGGCAGCTGGTAATGATGGTGTTGGTGGTGGATCTGATGGTAGTGGCAAGAGCAAAATAGGACCGAATGCAGGAGGTGTTGAGCCTGCGTCATCGTCTGGCTACATAAGGCCTCGAACGCTTAGTTTTCTAGGAGTTGGCAAACCGCTTTTAAAGCCAGAGCATCAGGAAAAAGTTTTGTCTTACATTGCTGACTCAGCCTCCAGCTCTATCGCCTCCTTTTCTTCAGTTGTAAAAAGTAAAAGCACTGAGTCGTCATTGGAGGCTCATATTCATGAACCACACCTTTCCTTGTGTCCTTCACCCCAACCAAGATTGAAGGATGACGCAGGCCATACTACTGATTACTCCATGGAGCTGTTTTCACATACCATGCCTGGATTATCAAGTGAAATGGTGAATTACCCAGGCCAAGATGAATCTGACATGGAGTGCACTGATGCACAGCCGCTGATGGATGATTCTGCTGGTACAGTCACTCAGAGCACTACATTGTCCTCGCAGTGTACAGAGCCAGATTCTGACCCTGATGAGACTCAGGTGCCCCTTCCCGCACACTATACCACCATACACGGTGACACAGAGGAAGGTGCACATGACATAGAAGAGGAGGTGATGGATGACCCAGTTGTTGACCCAGATTGGCATCCATTGGGGGAAGAGGGTGCTGCTTCCAAGAGCTCAGATGAGGAGCATCCACAGCAGACATCGACATCGCAACAGCTGTTATCTGGCAGGCCCGGAGCACTCCAATGACAGGTTCCAAACATCAAAAGAGTTGCTGGACAGCTTGTCCAGAGGGTCAAAAGATCACAGCGTGCTAGGCCGCAAAATGTCTGCCAAAGTAGGAAGAGTGCAGTGTGGCACTTTTTTGAACAAAATCCTCATGATCAGGCCAAGGTTATCTGTAAGAAGTGCGCAAAGACCTTTAGCCGAGGGAAAAATCTGAAAAATTTGAATACCAGTTGCATGCTTAGACATTTAACCAGCATGCACTTGCAAGCGTGGACACAACACCAAACCTCAAGTGCCACATGTGCAACTGATCACAATGAAGGTAGTCATCAACGCTACATTGTTTCCCCCACTGTAAGCCCACCGGTTAGCACAGCAGCAAATGTTGAGGTGTCGTTGCAAGGCCACAGCAGTCAGGGAATCCCACTGTTATATCAACGAAAGACTGATTCTAGGCCATCAGAAAGAACACCAACTCCATCACCATCATCAACCCTCTCTCAGTCCGCCCTATCCACCGCTACTTCCACCATATGCAGCTCTCAAGTCCAGCTCACCCTCCCAGACACTATGAGTAGGTCAAGAAAGTACTCAGTCTCTCATCCGCGTACACTGGGTTTGAACGCCCACATTGCCAAACTAATCTCGTTTGAGATGATGCCCTTTCGGTTGGTGGAAAGCACAGCTTTCCGCGAACTCATGGCCTATGCAGTACCACGCTATGACCTACCCAGTCGCCACTTCTTCTCTCGCAAAGCCATCCCAGCCCTCCACCATCATGTGAAAGACCGCATTGTCCATGCACTCAAGCAGTCAGTGAGCGGAAAGGTGCACCTCACAACTGATGCATGGTCTAGTCGGCATGGCCAGGGCCGTTACGTGTCCACCACTGCGCACTGGGTTAATGTGGTGGATGCAGGGTCCACAGGGGACAGCGGTGGTGGGACAGTGCTGCCTAGCCCACGGTATAGGAAACAGTTGGCTTTAGGCGTTCCACCCTCCTCCTCCTCCTCCAGAAGCAAAAGCTCATCCACAGAGCGCAGTCGTACGAGCACTCCATCTGCAGCTGCCACTGTTGCACACGATGTGTCCCCCTATCGAGCAGCTAGTGGAAAGCGTCAGCAGGCTGTGTTGCAGATGATGTGTTTGGGCGACAGACACACCGCCGAGGTGCTGGCCGAGTACTTGAAGCGACAAACTGAGTCATGGCTGGGCAGTGTACATCTTGAGGCAGGCAAGGTAGTTAGTGATAACGGCCGTAATTTTGTGGCAGCCATAGCCCTTTCAAAACTCAGCCACATACCTTGATTGGCTCACACCTTGAACCTGGTGGTGCAGTGCTTCCTCAAAAATTATCCGGAGTTAACAGCCCTGCTCCAGAAGGTGCGAAGACTGTGCGCGCACATCCGCCGGTCGCCTGTACACTCCGTTCGTATGCAGAAGCTGCAGCGATTGCTCCACCTTCCCAACCACCGCCTCATTATGGACATTGCAACAAGGTGGAACTCCACCCTGCACATGGTGGAGCGGCTGTGCGAGCAGAGGCAGGCCATAATGCATTTGTGGGAGGATACACGGCCAGGCACTTTGAGAGCAGACATGGAGTTGACAGGTGTGCAGTGGTCGAAGCTGAAAGACCTCTGTAAAGTCCTTCAGTGTGTTGAGGAATGCACACGGCTGGTAAGCGCAGACGACGCCATCCTAAGCATGAGCATCCCACTTATGCGTCTGCTCATGCAAACTTTGACGCACCTTAAGGAGCAGGCGTCTGCAGCCAATGTTGATGAGGAGGAAGAGGAGGAGGGAATCCTTGATGACATTCAGCCATTGTCTGCTCAGGGACCTCTCCTGGACGAGGTGGAGGAAGAAGAGGAGGAGGAGGAGGATGATGGGGATGATTACTTAGGGGAGGAGGATGCATCTCGTGGGGCAAGTGAAAATGTTGGCGTGGCAAGGTCTGGTACAGGGTTTGTGCATGACTGGAGGGATGTGGATTTGCCAGAAAGTGCTCCTTCAACCAGCACTCGCAGTGCATCATTGACACCGGGAACATTGGCCCACATGTCAGATTATGCCTTGCGGATCCTAAAAAGGGACCCCCGCATTGCCAAAATGATGAACGATGACGACTACTGGTTGGCCAGCATCCTGGATCCACGCTATAAAGGCAAATTACAAAACATCATGCCACAGGAGAACCTTGACCTTATATTGGCTAATAAACAAGCAACTCTGGTAAATCGGTTGCTTGAGGCATTCCCAGCACACAGCAGCGGTGATGGTTCTCACACGAGCCGTACGGGCCGGGGGAAGCTTGGCAGAGGTGTTCGTGGTGCACACAGCAGAAGTGGCGTTGGAGACAGGGGTTTCATGACAATTTTGTGGACTGATTTTTCAAATACCGCTCACACAGCTGGTAATACTGCATCGATGGAAAGTGACAGGAGACAGCAGTTGTCAACCATGGTTACAAACTACTTTTCCTCCCATATCGATGTTCTCCCACACAGGTCATTCCCCTTTGACTATTGGGCCGCTAAACTGGACACCTGGCCTGAATTGGCACAATATGCCTTACAGGAGCTCGCTTGCCCAGCTGCAAGTGTGCTATCGGAAAGAGTCTTCAGTGCAGCTGGATCAATCCTGACAGAAAAAAGGACCCGTCTGTCAACCCAAAATGTGGATGATCTAACCTTCATTAAAATGAACCATGCATGGGTTTCCAAGGAATTTGTCCCACCTTCCCCTGATGACACATAGGGTGACAGAAAAATGGCTTGCTTTGGTCCACCTCTTCCTGTAACTTGACCTATTTCGCCTTTTGCATCAGCTGAATGTCCAACATCAACATATGCAACTTTCTAAAACTCCCTAACTGTGCTGCCTCCCCCCCCATGGCCGGGGTCACCACCTAGCGCACAACACGTGCGAGTGCCGTTGCCCTGGACAGGTGGGTAGGCCGACTCTTGGGCGCGGGCACTGGCACAGGGTCCCTCATAGTGCAATCAAGTGTCTCTGACGGTGGTGGTGCACACCCCCCGTCAGACACACCGCTGTACTATGAGGGGCCCAGTGCCAGTACCGACGCCCACGAGTGGGCCACCCTTGCTTGGGCAGGGCCCCAGCATTTGCAATCTTTACCTCTCCCTGCTCCTCCGCTGTGTAATCTGGGCCGTCAAATCCATACTGTGCCTGACACCGTCTGAGCCTGCCTCCTGAGACATATATTTTGAATGTGTACGCTTCCATACATGTTATCCAGGGATACGGTACCCTTTCTAACCTTTGTGCAATCACGTGCAATCCATACTGGGCCTAACACCGTCTGAGCCTGCCTCCTGAGACATATATTTTGAATGTGTACGCTATCCATACATGTTATCCGGGGAAACAGTACCCTTTCTAACCTTTGTGCAATCACGTGCAATCCATACTGGGCCTAACACCGTCTGAGCCTGCCTCCTGAGACCTATATTTTGAATGTGTACGCTATCCATACATGTTATCCAGGGATACGGTACCCTTTCTAACCTTTGTGCAATCACGTGCAATCCATACTGTGCCTGACACCGTCTGAGCCTGCCTCCTGAGACATATATTTTGAATGTGTACGCTATCCATACATGTTATCCGGGGATACGGTACCCTTTCTAACCTTTGTGCAATCACGTGCAATCCATACTGGGCCTAACACCGTCTGAGCCTGCCTCCTGAGACATATATTTTGAATGTGTACGCTATCCATACATGTTATCCAGGGATACGGTACCCTTTCTAACCTTTGTGCAATCACGTGCAATCCATACTGGGCCTAACACCGTCTGAGCCTGCCTCCTGAGACATATATTTTGAATTTGTACGCTATCCATACATGTTATCCAGGGATACGGTACCCTTTCTAACCTTTTTGCAATCACGTGCAATCCATACTGTGCCTGACACCGTCTGAGCCTGCCTCCTGACGTATAGACATATATTTTGAATGTGTACGCTATCCATACATGTTATCTGGGGATACGGTACCCTTTCTAACCTTTGTGCAATCACGTGCAATCCATACTGGGCCTAACACCGTCTGAGCCTGCCTCCTGAGACATATATTTTGAATGTGTACGCTATCCATACATGTTATCCAGGGATACGGTACCCTTTCTAACCTTTGTGCAATCACGTGCAATCCATACTGGGCCTAACACCGTCTGAGCCTGCCTCCTGAGACATATATTTTGAATGTGTACGCTATCCATACATGTTATCCAGGGATACGGTACCCTTTCTAACCTTTGTGCAATCACGTGCAATCCATACTGGGCCTAACACCGTCTGAGCCTGCCTCCTGAGACATATATTTTGAATTTGTACGCTATCCATACATGTTATCCAGGGATACGGTACCCTTTCTAACCTTTTTGCAATCACGTGCAATCCATACTGTGCCTGACACCGTCTGAGCCTGCCTCCTGACGTATAGACATATATTTTGAATGTGTACGCTATCCATACATGTTATCTGGGGATACGGTACCCTTTCTAACCTTTGTGCAATCACGTGCAATCCATACTGGGCCTAACACCGTCTGAGCCTGCCTCCTGAGACATATATTTTGAATGTGTACGCTATCCATACATGTTATCCAGGGATACGGTACCCTTTCTAACCTTTGTGCAATCACGTGCAATCCATACTGGGCCTAACACCGTCTGAGCCTGCCTCCTGAGACATATATTTTGAATGTGTACGCTATCCATACATGTTATCCAGGGATACGGTACCCTTTCTAACCTTTGTGCAATCACGTGCAATCCATACTGGGCCTAACACCGTCTGAGCCTGCCTCCTGAGACATATATTTTGAATGTGTACGCTATCCATACATGTTATCCAGGGATACGGTACCCTTTCTAACCTTTGTGCAATCACGTGCAATCCATACTGGGCCTAACACCGTCTGAGCCTGCCTCCTGAGACATATATTTTGAATGTGTACGCTATCCATACATGTTATCCGGGGATACGGTACCCTTTCTAACCTTTGTGCAATCACGTGCAATCCATACTGGGCCTGACACCGTCTGAGCCTGCCTCCTGAGACATATATTTTGAATGTGTACACTATCCATACATGTTATCCAGGGATACGGTACCCTTTCTAACCTTTGTGCAATCACGTGCAATCCATACTGTGCCTGACACCGTCTGAGCCTGCCTCCTGATGTATAGACATATATTTTGAATGTGTACGCTATCCATACATGTTATCTGGGGATACGGTACCCTTTCTAACCTTTGTGCAATCACGTGCAATCCATACTGTGCCTGACACCGTCTGAGCCTGCCTCCTGATGTATAGACATATATTTTGAATGTGTACGCTATCCATACATGTTATCTGGGGATACGGTACCCTTTCTAACCTTTGTGCAATCACGTGCAATCCATACTGGGCCTAACACCGTCTGAGCCTGCCTCCTGAGACATATATTTTGAATGTGTACGCTATCCATACATGTTATCCAGGGATACGGTACCCTTTCTAACCTTTGTGCAATCACGTGCAATCCATACTGGGCCTGACACCGTCTGAGCCTGCCTCCTGAGACATATATTTTGAATGTGTACGCTATCCATTCATGTTATCCAGGGATACGGTACCCTTTCTAACCTTTGTGCAATCACGTGCAATCCATACTGGGCCTAACACCGTCTGAGCCTGCCTCCTGAGACATATATTTTGAATGTGTACGCTATCCATACATGTTATCCGGGGATACGGTACCCTTTCTAACCTTTGTGCAATCACGTGCAATCCATACTGGGCCTAACACCGTCTGAGCCTGCCTCCTGAGACATATATTTTGAATGTGTACGCTATCCATACATGTTATCCGGGGATACGGTACCCTTTCTAACCTTTGTGCAATCACGTGCAATCCATACTGGGCCTAACACCGTCTGAGCCTGCCTCCTGAGACATATATTTTGAATGTGTACGCTATCCATACATGTTATCCGGGGATACGGTACCCTTTCTAACCTTTGTGCAATCACGTGTAATCCATACTGGGCGTGAGAACGGCTGGCGAGCTGTTAAGCAAGCTACAGCACCTGTGGTTTGCACACGTAAGTTTTTCATTTTTTCAGGAATGACGGTTAGGCCTAATTCCGGAACTGCAGTTGACCTGCACTTACTGGGAAATCATTGTTCGCGGGTAATAATTGTAATCAGTGATCCCCATCACTAACGTTGTTCAGCGGGTTATCTGCACCTGTAAGCGACAAACGCTGGCCTTTTCAGTGTAGCGCACATGCAGCCACGGACATGTAAGGGCATGACACACCAGTTATTGGCCAATCTCATGTTCCAGAGCCTCACGTGTCCCTCTAGTAAGCCAGACTCGGACCGCGGGGCATGACGGAGTCTCGTTCGTTAACGGAATTAAGCTTGCAATGTGTGCATCTGTTCTGTAGCTGGCATGGTTGAGGTTTCCCAGGTGGAGTCGAATTTAACCGTAGGCTCCACTCCTGGTGGTGCCCTTCTGGACATTCCTTTAAGGTTCAGCTTTGCAACCATACTGCCCACGTAAAACAAACACTTTGCCTTCATGAACGCTGTTTGGAGGGTCATGACTCGTGGGAATAACGCCGCCCAAACAGTTAACCTGCTAGAGAGATCGTTCGTTGCTCCCAAGCATGACATCACACTCCCTAGGAAGAAGGTAATGCCACTGTGGCGACCGTATTCCTGGGGGCGACACAAGTGCACTGATGCCCAGCCACTGCTCGATGAATCTGCTGGTACATTGACCCAGACCACTACATTCCCCTCGCACGCTACACGGCCTGAATCTGACCCTGATGAAACTCAGGTTACCCTTCCCATATACAGTTCCATCTTACACGGTGACAAAGAGGAAGCTGCAGATGAAAGTGCAGGTTCGGCCCACCCGCCATCAGACACACCACCGTACTATCAGAGGCCCTGTGCCAGTGCCGTTGCCAACGAGTGTGCCCCCCCTGCTTGCTCAGGATCACAGCACTTGCAAGGTTGAAATACTGTGCAGTGAGATGGAAGATGGGGACGACGAGGAGTCCAGACTAGTACAGGGATTCCCTAGCAAGGAGACTTATTTCATTGTTTTCAATGTTGGGACAGCAATTTTTGGAGAGCACTATACTCTGGAGAATGATAGATGGGGCCCACCATACACTGGAACATTCCAAAGGTGGACATCAGACACTGGAGCAGCATTTACAGGGCCCATTATACACTAGAGCATTAGAAATGGGGCCCATTATGTTTGGAGCATTATTTGGGCCCATAAGACAGTGGAGCTTCATCCATGGGGACCAACATATACTGTAGCATTATGTGGAGCTCATCATATACTGTTTCAAACATTATATGGGACCAATGATTCTGTATGGAGAAATAGATGGGCCTTGTCATGAGATGTAAAAAGTGAAGTATTTTTCATTGTACTATACCGCTATTTCTCTGCCGTATCGGAGCATGATGAGTTGTGGTATGTGTTAAAGGGGCGCTCTTTCGCCCAGGGCACATGAAAACCTGCAGCCAGCCCTCCCCCCCCACAACTTTAGCCAAATAACCCCCATTTTTCAGTGCGTAACTTGTACTATGAAGTTAATTAAGGTTGACAAGCTTAAGTAAGAAGAATTGATGCTTTTGGCATTCAAATGGGCACTGTAGGTGTGTTTCCTGTCCTCCTCTCACTGCCGACTTTTATTCCCCATTGACTTACATTGGGTTTCGTGTTTCGGGACGACCCCGAGTTTTCCCTATAATCGGACGATCTTGCTCGACCCGACTTTTGGAAAAGTCGAGTTTCACGAAACGAAACTCGACCCTAAAAAACCAAAAGTCGCTCAACTTTAGTTAGAACGCATAAATTGAAGTGCATATGCACATAATATCCAGCTGTATTCAAAAATGAGATATTTATTTTGAATACAGCTATTTTCCTGTTGTTGGTTTGTGGCTCACCACCACTGCTGCCGTGCACGCTTGGCTATGTCTGCTATAAATTTTTCTGTGTTCATTATGATGGATCTAGGCTGCTGTGCACACACATGGCAGCCCCGCCCTGCCCCAAGCTTTATTTAATTGTGCACCTGTGTCCGGGCCAATATCGCCCTTCATCTATGTTTGCTGGTTGGGCAATGTGTGGAGGTCAATCCTGATATGTCTGTGTTCAGACCTGGTTGGCCTTCATCTGCACTTGCTTCATCTGGCTTCATGGAAGCGATCCAGCAATGTTCAGGTACAGATTGCACTTGATGTGGTCATGCTCTTAGGAGGCCGTAATGGCACAGTATTTATTATAAATGTAGAGTAGGACCCCCCACATGAGATTGCCTTGGCGCGGCGGGGTGGCTCAATTGAATTGATCAATTTTTTTGCCAAATATCTCATTTTTGAATACAGCTGGATATTATGTGCATATGCACTTCAATTTATGCGTTCTAACCTTAAGCAGTGCTGGCTTCCCCCCCCTATTTTCTTGTTGTTGGTTTGTGGCTCACCACCACTGCTGCCGTGCACGCTTGGCTATGTCCGCTATAAATTTTTCTGTGTTCATTATGATGGATCTAGGCTGCTGTGCACACACGACAGCCCCGCCCTGCCCCAAGCTTTATTTAATTGTGCACCTGTGTCCGGGCCAATATCGCCCTTCATCTATGTTTGCTGGTTGGGCAATGTGTGGAGGTCAATCCTGATATGTCTGTGTTCAGACCTGGTTGGCCTTCATCTGCACTTGCTTCATCTGGCTTCATGGGAGCGATCCAGCAATGTTCAGGTACAGATTGCACTTGATGTGGTCATGCTCTTAGGAGGCCGTAATGGCACAGTATTTATTATAAATGTAGAGTAGGACCCCCCACATGAGATTGCCTTGGCGCGGTGGGGTGGCTCAATTGAATTGATCAATTTTTTTGCCAAATATCTCATTTTTGAATACAGCTGGATATTATGTGCATATGCACTTCAATTTATGCGTTCTAACCTTAAGCAGTGCTGGCTTCCCCCCCTATTTTCTCATCATAAAAACAGCCTTGACAAAAATTGAGTGACTTTTGCATCACGGAATACGTTCACCCTGGTGTTCTAGTGGTTGTGAGTGATGAGGATAACGAGGAGGATAACACCAAACAGACCAAGTCAGGAAGCAGATACCCATGTGTGCTTGTGAAGAGGTGCATGAGAATACACCTCCCCCCCAAAAAAAAAAAAATTGAGGTTATGTTGCGCTGTTTTCATTCGGTGGTGTACAGAAGTCTTACCCAATCCAGCCCTTGTTCATTTTTATGAGTCAGCCTGTCAGCATTGTCAGTTGACAGGCAGATGCACTTATCTGTTATAATTCCACCAGCGGCACTAAAAACCCACCCTGACATTACGCTACCAGCAGGGCAGGCCAGGACCTCCAAGAGAGAGAGAGCCAGTTCATGCCATGTGTCCAGCTTGGATACCCAATAATTAAAAGGCACAGAGGAATCCCTGAGGTCGTTTGCACGATCTGAAAGATACTCCCTCACCATCTTCCCAAACATTGCACTTCTTGTGACACCACCCCTTGCCTCTGTGGCGGCATGATGGGAGGGTCCGAGAAAACTGTCCCAGAATTTTGCCATTGTTCCCCTGCCTGAGCTGGATTGTACTTCTGTCTCTCTTTTTTCAGTAATTCCGCTACAAGGGCCCTAAGGTACAGCAACAACAGGACGACTGACCATGCTGTCCTCCTCCTCTCAGTTCTCAGGCCATCCCCGCTGAACTGGCAGTATGACAGCTGTGCTTGTAGTACCGTCTATAGCGCATGAAAGTAGCTCCTGTTCTTCCTCCTCCTGCTCCTCATTGTCTACCACTCCACGTTGCGACGACATGAGGCTGGGCTGAGTGTAATCACTCTGTATGTTTCCTTGCTCCATGTCCTCGTGCTCTGCCTGCAATGCATCATCTTTAATTGTGAGCATAGAGGTTTTCAGAATGCTGAGAAGTGGGATGTTGATGCTAATTATGGCATTATCGCCGCTCACCATCTTGGTGCAGTCCTCAAAGTTCTGGAGGATGGTACATATGTCTGACATCCATGTCCACTCCTGAGGTCTTATGTGTGGAGTCGCAACTGAATATTGACACCCTTGTTGAAGCTGGTACTCAACAACTGCCATCTTCTGCTCTCAAATCTTTTCCAACATACAGTATGCAGTGTAGAATTCCAAAGTGTGGGGACATCACACACAAATTATAATAAGAAATTGAGGGGGCACCACAGGCAAATAATCATGGGATCCAACCTTGTCCAATAATGATAGTGAGTACTGTGAGAATCATGGGGGAATAGTGGATGAGGGCAGGTATATCTCGCCCAGATACCTTTCCTATGTGGCCTAGTCTGGTCAGTATCTCACCTGGTGACTAATGAGTAACAGGAAGTGGATATAAAAGGATGCCATGTGGTGTGTTAGTTGCTCAGCCTGGGGAACACAGAGAGCCTGTCTGTGTGAGCAACACTTGTGAGTGAAAGCTGTGCTTACGGTAAGGCTGGTTTGGCTGGCTGGGAGAAGCCTTCCAGTTGGTAGTTAGTACGGACCCTGTTTAGTTAGTGCCAGACAGGCAAGGATTTGTTTTATGTTTTATTTCCTGTATGTTTTGCTTTCAGCTGAAATAAACCTGACCCAGCGTCAGTTATGACTGAATCCCGGCTGTGCACCTGAGTTTCATGCTAAACCCATGTGGCCTTTGACCCCAGCAAAGGTGATCCCGGAGTGTTTTATCACGCTACCAAATTTCAAGAAAAAGGAGATAGGTCATGAAGAGGGGATCACCATACAACATGGAAATCACATACAAAACTATTTATTGAACACAAAAAGACACACAAACTTTTTGTAAAAACATTAAAATAGTCACAATTTTGACATATGTAAACTATACATAGGCATATAATAAGGCCTGTAACTCAGGAGACAAAGATGCAAGCAACTTTTTCAGAACATATATAAACAGCATGCCATCAATATGATAACAATCATGGACACAATGATACATGAAATATACTTAGTCCACTGTAGATAGAAATCTCCATACCATGGACCATGTCAAGATGTTATTGACATGTAAGAGTTATAGAGTCTCAAAACACTTTTCTGAGCTATGAGGGTAACAGGTGCAATAAAAATAATTTAGGCCTATACAGACAAATACTTCACCAAAAATGGAGTTCTCGCAAGTGGAGCCAAATACAGCTGCATAACAAGACAATCAATCCTTGTATAAAGATAAATCCCTGAACAAAAACTCAAGTGGGGACCAGTCTAAAGGTAATAACTAGAGATGAGCGACTTTGCTTTTTTTCGGGTCGAGTCGGGTTTCACGAAACCCGACTTTCGCAAAAAGCGGGTCGAACAAAATCGGCCGATTATTGTGAAAAGCCAAAGGCCGACTGAAACACAAAACCCAATGCAAGTCAATGGGGAAGCAAAGTCGGCAGGGAGTGGAGGACAGGAAACACACCTACAGTGCCCTTTTGAATGCCAAAAACATCAATTCTTATTACTGAAGCATTTCAACCTTAATTTACTTCATAATACTAGTTACGCACTGAAAAATGGGGGTTATTTGGCTAAATTTGTGGGGGGGGGTAGAGCTGGCTCCAGGTTTTCATGTGCCCTGGGCCAAAGAGCGCCCCTTTAACACATAAAGTTGTGGCCTAAAGTATTGACACCCCTGCAATTCCGTCAGATAATACTCAGCTTCTTCCTGAAAATGATTGCAAACACAAATTCTTTGGTATTATTATCTTCATTTAATTTGTCTTAAATGAAAAAACACAAAAAGAATTGTCCTAAAGCCAAATTGGATATAATTCCACACCAAACATAAAAAAGAGGGTGGACAAAAGTATCGGCACTGTTCGAAAAATCATGTGATGCGTCTCTAATTTGTGTAATTAACAGCACCTGTAACTTACCTGTGGCACCTAACAGGTGTTGGCAATAACTAAATCACACTTGCAGCCAGTTGACATGGATTAAAGTTGACTCAACCTCTGTCCTGTGTCCTTGTGTGTACCACATTGAGCATGGAGAAAAGAAAGAAGACCAAAGAACTGTCTGAGGACTTGAGAAACCAAATTGTGAGGAAGCATGAGCAATCTCAAGGCTACAAGTCCATCTCCAAAGACCAGAATGTTCCTGTGTCTACCGTGCGCAGTGTCATCAAGAAGTTTAAAGCCCATGGCACTGTGGCTAACCTCCCTAGATGTGGACGGAAAAAAAAAATTGACAAGAGATTTCAACGCAAGATTGTGCGGATGTTGGATAAAGAACCTCAACTATCATCCAAACAAGTTCAAGCTACCCTGCAGTCCGAAGGTACAACAGTGTCAACCCGTACTATGCGTCGGCGTCTGAATGAAAAGGGACTGTATGGTAGGAGACCCAGGAAGACCCCACTTCTTACCCCGAGGCGTAAAAAAGCCAGGCTGGAGTTTGCCAAAACTTACCTGAAAAAGCCTAAAACATTTTGGAAGAATGTTCTCTGGTCAGATGAGACAAAAGTAGAGCTTTTTGGGCAAAGGCATCAACATAGAGTTTACAGGAGAAAAAAAGAGGCATTCAAAGAAAAGAACACGGTCCCTACAGTCAAACATGCCGGAGGTTCCCTGATGTTTTGGGGTTGCTTTGCTGCCTCTGGCACTGGACTGCTTGACCGTGTGCATGGCATCATGAAGTCTGAAGACTACCAACAAATTTTGCAGCATAATGTAGGGCCCAGTGTGAGAAAGCTGGGTCTCCCTCAGAGTTCATGGGTCTTCCAGCAGGACAATGACCCAAAACACACTTCAAAAAGCACTAGAAAATGGTTTGAGAGAAAGCACTGGAGACTTCTAAGGTGGCCAGCAATGAGTCCAGACCTGAATCCCATAGAACACCTGTGGAGAGATCTAAAAATGGCAGTTTGGAGAAGGCACCCTTCAAATATCAGGGACCTGGAGCAGTTTGCCAAAGAAGAATGGTCAAAAATTCCAGCAGAGCATTGTAAGAAACTCATTGATGGTTACCTGAAGCGGTTGGTCGCAGTTATTTTGGCTAAAGGTTGTGCAACCAAGTATTAGGCTGAGGGTGCTAATACTTTTGTCTGGCCTATTTTTAGAGTTTTGTGTGAAATGATCAATGTTTTGCTTTTTACTTCATTCTCTTTTGTGTTTTTTCATTTAAGACAAATTAAATGAAGATAATAATACCAAAGAATTTGTGTTTGCAATCATTTTCAGGAAGAAACTGAGTATTATCTGACAGAATTGCAGGGGTGTCAATACTTTTGGTCACAACTGTAGCACAACTCATGATGCTCCGATACGGTAGAGAAATAGCGGTATAGTACAATGAAAAATACTTCACTTTTTACATCACATGACTGATATCCATTTTAAATTCTCCAATAGCTCCAAAAACGGACAGTATATTACGCCATACAGTATTATGGCCACCGCATAGTGCGCTATACAGAGTAATGAGGCCCATATATTTATCCATACAGAATCATTGGTCCCATATAATGTTTGAAACAGTATATGATGAGCTCCACATAATGCTACAGTATATGTTGGTCCCCATGGATGAAGCTACACTGTCTTATGGGCCCAAATAATGCTCTATATATAATGGGCCCCATTTCTAATGCTCTAGTGTATAATGGGCCCTGTAAATGCTGCTCCAGTGTCTGATGTCCACCTTTGGAATGCTCCAGTGTATGGTGGGCCCCATATATCATTCTCCAGAGTATAGTGCTCCCCAAAAATTGCTGTCCCAACATTGAAAACAATTAAATAAGTCTCCTCAAAAAAGTCTCCTCGCTAGGGAATCCCTGTACTAGTCTGGGCGCACAGATGTGATGGCATTGCGCTCTCTGATCAGAATATCACTGTCAGGAAACGCGGAAGACGTCATGGCGGTGGAGCAGGGAGAGGTAAGTATTTCAACTTTGCAAGTGCTGTGATCCTGAGCAAGCAGGGGGCCCACTCGTTGGCGACAGCACTGGCACAGGGCCCCTCATAGTACAGCGGTGTGTCTGACGGCGGGTGGGCCGAACCTGCACTCTCATCTGCACCTTCCTCTTTGTCACCGTGTAAGGTGGTACAGTATATGGGAAGGGTAACCTGAGTTTCATCAGGGTCAGATTCTGGCTGTGTAGAGTGCAAGGGGAATGTAGAGGTCAGGGTCAATTTACCAGCAGAATCATCTAGCAGTGGCTGGGCATCAGTGCATTTGTGGCGCCACCAGGAGTACGGTCGCCACAGTGGCATAATCATCCTCCTAGGGAGTGTGATGTCATGCTTGGGAGCAAAGAAGGATCTCTCTAGCACTTAAACCTACACACAACACATTTCCCACTCCAGGCCAGCAGGGAGACCTCTGAACATGACTGCTGAGGAGCTGCTCTCTGTGGTCGGGAGGAGGTAAGTTAGGGCAGTCTATGAAGGGAAGGGGAAGTGTGTGGACGTGAGAAGGGGAGCTGGAGGATGAGCAGAGTTAAGGCTCACTCCTAGCTGGAGCGCATGGTCCGGATTCCGGTCTCTGAGTTTGTAGGGACACTGACGTTCCAGCAGCAGAAACCGGAGGAAGTAGCAGCTGTAAATGCTCTGTGTTGTGAGTTAATTTTTCCCTTCACCGTCGATGTCTGATGAACTCCCTCTTCAGGTGAAGGAAGGTAGTGAGGCTGATTACCAAACACCTGATCTGGTAGATGATGACTGGGTTACAGGAACTGCTGACTGGATATAAGGCAGCCGACGCCCTTCTGAGTCGCTGGTGATTTCTCTGCTGGATTCTTGGAGACCAGTCTGATTCCTGCTTCCCAAAGATAAGGTTTTTGCTCTGCTATTGAACTTATTAGTTTTGTTTTGTTTTCCGGAGTTCAGCCATCCCCGGTCGGGGGTGTGCTGAGTTCCATTTTTGTCTCTGATCAGTTTGTCTCTTTGCTCTGTCTTCAGAATTTACCTGAGTGCTGATATAGTCTTTTTGAAGTCCTAGCGACTTCAGGGCCTGTTTTTCCTATCAGACGGTTGGGACATTTTTTGGTAGGGTTTTTTACGGATTGCAGACAGCAGCTTTTCTATCCTGTCCTTTTTAGTTAGCTTGGGCCCCATCGTTTGCTCAACCTATCTTTCTATCTGTGTTAGTGTTTTCATCTTGCTTCACCATCATTATATGTTGGGGGCTGCCTATTGCTTTGGGGCAGTTTAGATTTCCCCTTTCTTTCTTTAGGCCTATTTAGTTCTCCGGCTGTGATCGAGGGGTCTAGGGCATCGTAGGAACCCCCCACGGCTACTTTTAGTTGTTGTGGATAGGATCAGGGGTCTGCAATCCGATAGCTACCAACCTCTCAGGTTTTCTGGACGTAGCTTGTATTTTTGTTTTTTCCTCCTTCGGTGACTCATTCATAACAGCTCTGTACCCAACTAAGGCTCGGAGGCCCCAGCAGCAACATGTGGGAGCCAGAAGGAAAAGGCTACGGCTGCTTGCCTTACGAGAAAGTTCCAAGAGAGAGTCAACAAGGGGAACTTCATTGAACTCAGCACTGCGAGTACCTCAGATAAGCGCTAGAACGGAGGCCACACTACCTATCTGCAGAGAGAGAATTCCAAATTGGCTTCCAGGCTGACCAACTCCTTCTCCATCTGTACTCTGGGTCCTGGACGGTATTTACCAAGTCCAGGTAAAGGAACTGCATGACTGTGTCTGTCCTCCTTCTCCTGCGCCTGGCGCACGGCTCTGCTACATCCTGCACTGCACACCATTTACCAACTCTTTCATCTGCCCTGCTACAATGGCCCTACCTGTGCAGGGCTTCTACATCTTACCTGCACCACAACATCTGTCCCACAGAAGCGACACTGCAGCGCTGGTCAATCTAATCAGAAACCAGAGGTGGCATCACCTATCATTCACCTATAAACGTAATTCACCCCTTTGCATGGATGCCCAGGGCCACGGAACGGGTCACCACCACCGTGACACATCGGCCCAGTACCGATTAACCCCACTGCCCTGTCTGGCCACCCACACTCCATGTCAGATTCTTCTTGGACTGGGGAATTCACGATTTGACTTGATAACCCAGGCATGGTGTGATAGAAAGAGCTACATGGACTAATGTGAAGTGTGGCCTGCTGCATCATTCACTTTGGGTGGGGGTGCAGGACACAAGGAAAGGGGTTCTTCCTGACCAGGAGCCAGCACTTGATGACTCAGTGCTTGCATTTTTTGAAACTTCAGAAGAGGAGGGCATATTTGCTGGAGTCTGTTTCGGCAATGTAAGCCCAAACCAGTTCCTCATGCTCCGGCTTTAAAAGCGGTGAACCCACTCCCAGAAAAGGTAGCCTTCCAGGCGTTCCGGAGCCAGACCATGACGCAGGCTCAACACCTCCTGCCTTAGCTGCTATTGTGCTTTTGCCACTACCAGCAGATGCACCACCACCATCATCACCAGCTGGCCCTCCCATGCCCACGTCCGCGGCCTCTTCCACCAAACTTCCAAATTTAGCACAAAATAGACACAAAATAGCATCAGATATATGGCAATGGCACTGTATCAGAAGCGTACAGCTCTATTCAGTCAAAGGATAATTGTCAATCTCCATATATATTCCATCAGTCACACAGAGACGCTCACAGGCTCAGTATGGATTACACAAGAATATAGTAGACAAAGTGTACAGTATCAGCAGATAGCAGGTATATATAGCATAGCTTAAACATTAGCAATGTACGTCTATATATCAGGAGTAGTGTTGAGCCACCCCGCTAGTGTTTTGGTTCGTCGCACAGGAGGCAAGTTCGTCGAATGTTCGTCGAACCACATTGAAAACAATGGCAAGCAAACACAAACACATACAAACACAGAGAAAACAATTACAAAACACCTTAAACGGTGTCCCAAAGCCGACAAAATGCTCAGAAGACAAAAATAACAAATGGAAAAGGGCAACTACATTTAGAAAAGAGGTGGAGGAGTAAAAGGAGGAGGTGGAGGAGACACAGATATAGGCTTGTCATGCCCTTATGAATAGTGTTGAGCATTCCGATACCGCAAGTATCGGGTATCGGCCGATATTAGCTGTATCTGAATTCCGATACTTAGTTCCGATACTTTTTTCATATCGAATACCAGAATCAGAAGTTCCCATAATGCTAGGAGCCCGCTCGATTTGATTCAGCCAATGGGGATCCTCAGAAGTGTGGGCATATCCTGTTAGGCATGTAGGCATGTTAACTTCTGGCATGGCTGTGATTGGCTGCTGAAATGATGTCATGATGCACTATAAAAAGCGCTGCAGCCGCCATTTCTGGTCACTCTGCTGTGAATTCAGTTAGGGACAGGCTGCTGTTGAAGACTGTGAGGGACAGTTAGAAATAGCGATTCCACAAAACATATAGTGCTTAACCCAGGCTACATAAACCACCACTGTAACTTGCTTTTCCCTAGCAGCGCTGTTTTCACAGCTGTCTGCAAGGGCTGTGTGAGTGCAGACGCACGCTGTGTAGTGTGTCCTGCAGGCACGTCTGCTTGTAGACCGGCCAGCGTGTGTCTCTGCCTCATACACATTTTTCTTTTATTGCTGCTTTTTTTTTCTCCTGTATAGTGTGCTTCCATACGTATCCATATACGTTGGTTGCAAACACTAAAGGAGTGGACAGCGGAGCCTTTCAGTGCTATAGCCCATTTCTCTGCACTGTTTTTGGCTGTCTGATAGGTCTCTCTGTGTGTGAGTGCAGCTCACGTTGCAGTGTGTTCTACAGCCACCGCTAGCTGTAGTCCGCTCAGCGTGCGTCACTGCCTCATACATAGTCCTTTTTTTGCAGCTAATTTAGCCAGATTTTTGCTCCTATATTAGTGTGCTTCCAAACGCATCCATTGTCATTGGTTGGTTGCAAACACTATATAGAATTAGATAGAGGAGCCTTTTTGCTGGCTTGTGCCCTTCAGGGCCAGCCAGGCTAGTATCACCCTATTTTTTGGAGCCTCATCAATTGCATTGTAGGTTAGCTTCCTGCATTGTAATCGCTCCAAAAAGTTTGTGATACTATAGCTTTAAAACTTTGGTCACATCCTTTCCTTTCCCCCCACCCAAAAAAAAGGAAATAAAGTTCACCAAACACTCCACTTTACAGTTGTCTAGGCCACATTAGATCATATTAAAGTGTAGTACACACACTCTTAGCCAAATTAGTGTTTCTTATACTGGTTAGCAGGTGTTCAGGAATAAGAACACTAAGCCACCCCTTTTTTACTTTTCTGCCTATCTTTATCAGTCTACCAAGATGAAGAAGGCAGGGAGTAAGGCACGTGGTCGTGGCCGTGGAGTTTCAGCAGGGAGAGGATGGGGGGATTCAGCAGGGAGAGGACGTGGGGATTCGGTATCTGCTGCGGCCACCAGTGACCCGGCATCCCCCACTTTTACCAGGCAACAGTCCTTCATGCGCAGCTTTGTAGGACCTCGCCGTACCCCACTGCTGCGTGACGAACAAATTGAAGCCGTTGTCGGATGGATGGCAGCTAACGCATCCACTTCAATGACTTCCGCATCCTCCCAAGGCCAGAGCACTGAAGAGTGCTGTGTGGAGGGCAAAGTGTCCTGCTCCCTCCAAAGTCAAAATACCTCAGCTTTACACCTGGCTCCTAGTAGGCCTCGGCCTGCACCATGATTGTCCCTGGGCTCCAACACCTCCAGTTGGTGCTCGTTAGTGCTGTCCACACAGAAAAACACACTCGTTCATGTGAAAGTGGGGTTCAGTAACGTCAGCTGCTCCCCTGCTGTGTGGAGGGCAAACTGCTGCTGCCTCCAAATTGTAACTACTTCAGATTTAAACATTCTCTGATTTGGCCTTTGTCTCCACTCTGTCTCTAGTATTTCCCCTGACCTCCAACACCGCCAGTTCCTGCTCACAGTTGCCGTCCACGCATTCCACACTTGTTCCTGTGTTCCTGGTGTTCTGTAACGTGAGCTGATCCCCCAATGTGTGTCCGGCACTGTCTCCTGCGCTGTCCACCGTGGTGGGAATGTGGACAGAGCAGGAGACATTGGCAGACAAACATCAGGGGATCTGCTGACATTACAGAACACCGGTAACACAGGAACACGTGTGGATTGGGCAGACGGCTACTGTACGCATAAACTGGCGGTGTTGGTAGTCACGTGAAATCCTGGAAACAGAGTGGAGACAGATGCCTAATTGGAGCACGTTGACAGTCTGTTGTAGCCTACAAACAATCTAAAACTGCCACCAAGTAGGCCTCGGCCTGCACACTGGTTCTCCCTGGGCTCCAACAACGCTAGTTGGTGTTCGGAAGTGCTGTCCACACAGAAAAACACACTCGTCTATGTGAAAGTGGGGGTCAGTAATGTCAGCTGATCCCCTGCTGTGTGGAGGGCAAAGTGTCCTGCTCCCTCCAAAGTCAAAATACCTCAGCTTTACACCTGGCTCCTAGTAGGCCTCGGCCTGCACCATGATTGTCCCTGGGCTCCAACACCGCCAGTTGGTGCTCGGAAGTGCTGTCCACACAGAAAAACACACTTGTTCATGTGAAAGTGGGGTTCAGTAACGTCAGCTGCTCCCCTGCTGTGTGGAGGGCAAACTGCTGCTGTCTCCAAATTGTAACTACTTCAGATTTAAACATTCTCTGATTTGGCCTCTGTCTCCACTCTGTCTCTAGTATTTCCCCTGACCTCCAACACCGCCAGTTCCTGCTCACAGTTGCCGTCCACGCATTCCACACTTGTTCCTGTGTTCCTGGTGTTCTGTAACGTGAGCTGATCCCCCAATGTGTGTCCGGCACTGTCTCCTGCGCTGTCCACCTTCCCACTGCAAGTGGTGGGAACGTGGACAGAGCAGGAGACATTGGCAGACAAACATCAGGGGATCTGCTGACATTACAGAACACCAGTAACACAGGAACACATGTGGATTGGGCAGACGGCTACTGTACGCATAAACTGGCGGTGTTGGTAGTCACGTGAAATCCTGGAAACAGAGTGGAGACAGATGCCTAATTGGAGCACGTTGACAGTCTGTTGTAGCCTACAAACAATCTAAAACTGCCACCAAGTAGGCCTCGGCCTGCACCCTGGTTCTCCCTGGGCTCCAACAACGCTAGTTGGTGCTCAGAAGTGCTGTCCACACAGAAAAACACACTCGTTCACGTGAAAGTGGGGGTCAGTAACGTCAGCTGATCCCCTGCTGTGTGGAGGGCAAAGTGTCCTGCTCCCTCCAAAGTCAAAATACCTCAGCTTTACACCTGGCTCCTAGTAGGCCTCGGCCTGCACCATGATTGTCCCTGGGCTCCAACACCGCCAGTTGGTGCTCGGAAGTGGTGTCCACACAGAAAAACACACTCGTTCATGTGAAAGTGGGGTTCAGTAACGTCAGCTGCTCCCCTGCTGTGTGGAGGGCAAACTGCTGCTGCCTCCAAATTGTAACTACTTCAGATTTAAACATTCTCTGATTTGGCCTCTGTCTCCACTCTGTCTCTAGTATTTCCCCTGACCTCCAACACCACCAGTTCCTGCTCACAGTTGCCGTCCACGCATTCCACACTTGTTCCTGTGTTCCTGGTGTTCTGTAACGTGAGCTGATTCCCCAATGTGTGTCCGGCACTGTCTCCTGCGCTGTCCACCTTCCCACTGCAAGTGGTGGGAATGTGGACAGAGCAGGAGACATTGGCAGACAAACATCAGGGGATCTGCTGACATTACAGAACACCAGTAACACAGGAACACGTGTGGATTGGGCAGACGGCTACTGTACGCATAAACTGGCGGTGTTGGTAGTCACGTGAAATCCTGGAAACAGAGTGGAGACAGATGCCTAATTGGAGCACGTTGACAGTCTGTTGTAGCCTACAAACAATCTAAAACTGCCACAAAGTAGGCCTCGGCCTGCACCCTGGTTCTCCCTGGGCTCCAACAATGCTAGTTGGTGCTCAGAAGTGCTGTCCACACAGAAAAACACACTCGTTCATGTGAAAGTGGGGGTCAGTAACGTCAGCTGATCCCCTGCTGTGTGGAGGGCAAAGTGTCCTGCTCCCTCCAAAGTCAAAATACCTCAGCTTTACACCTGGCTCCTAGTAGGCCTCGGCCTGCACCATGATTGTCCCTGGGCTCCAACACCTCCAGTTGGTGCTCGTTAGTGCTGTCCACACAGAAAAACACACTCGTTCATGTGAAAGTGGGGTTCAGTAACGTCAGCTGCTCCCCTGCTGTGTGGAGGGCAAACTGCTGCTGCCTCCAAATTGTAACTACTTCAGATTTAAACATTCTCTGATTTGGCCTCTGTCTCCACTCTGTCTCTAGTATTTCCCCTGACCTCCAACACCGCCAGTTCCTGCTCACAGTTGCCGTCCACGCATTCCACACTTGTTCCTGTGTTCCTGGTGTTCTGTAACGTGAGCTGATCCCCCAATGTGTGTCCGGCACTGTCTCCTGCGCTGTCCACCGTGGTGGGAATGTGGACAGAGCAGGAGACATTGGCAGACAAACATCAGGGGATCTGCTGACATTACAGAACACCGGTAACACAGGAACACGTGTGGATTGGGCAGACGGCTACTGTACGCATAAACTGGCGGTGTTGGTAGTCACGTGAAATCCTGGAAACAGAGTGGAGACAGATGCCTAATTGGAGCACGTTGACAGTCTGTTGTAGCCTACAAACAATCTAAAACTGCCACCAAGTAGGCCTCGGCCTGCACACTGGTTCTCCCTGGGCTCCAACAACGCTAGTTGGTGTTCGGAAGTGCTGTCCACACAGAAAAACACACTCGTCTATGTGAAAGTGGGGGTCAGTAATGTCAGCTCATCCCCTGCTGTGTGGAGGGCAAAGTGTCCTGCTCCCTCCAAAGTCAAAATTCCTCAGCTTTACACCTGGCTCCTAGTAGGCCTCGGCCTGCACCATGATTGTCCCTGGGCTCCAACACCGCCAGTTGGTGCTCGGAAGTGCTGTCCACACAGAAAAACACACTTGTTCATGTGAAAGTGGGGTTCAGTAACGTCAGCTGCTCCCCTGCTGTGTGGAGGGCAAACTGCTGCTGTCTCCAAATTGTAACTACTTCAGATTTAAACATTCTCTGATTTGGCCTCTGTCTCCACTCTGTCTCTAGTATTTCCCCTGACCTCCAACACCGCCAGTTCCTGCTCACAGTTGCCGTCCACGCATTCCACACTTGTTCCTGTGTTCCTGGTGTTCTGTAACGTGAGCTGATCCCCCAATGTGTGTCCGGCACTGTCTCCTGCGCTGTCCACCTTCCCACTGCAAGTGGTGGGAACGTGGACAGAGCAGGAGACATTGGCAGACAAACATCAGGGGATCTGCTGACATTACAGAACACCAGTAACACAGGAACACATGTGGATTGGGCAGACGGCTACTGTACGCATAAACTGGCGGTGTTGGTAGTCACGTGAAATCCTGGAAACAGAGTGGAGACAGATGCCTAATTGGAGCACGTTGACAGTCTGTTGTAGCCTACAAACAATCTAAAACTGCCACCAAGTAGGCCTCGGCCTGCACCCTGGTTCTCCCTGGGCTCCAACAACGCTAGTTGGTGCTCAGAAGTGCTGTCCACACAGAAAAACACACTTGTTCATGTGAAAGTGGGGGTCAGTAACGTCAGCTGATCCCCTGCTGTGTGGAGGGCAAAGTGTCCTGCTCCCTCCAAAGTCAAAATACCTCAGCTTTACACCTGGCTCCTAGTAGGCCTCGGCCTGCACCATGATTGTCCCTGGGCTCCAACACCGCCAGTTGGTGCTCGGAAGTGGTGTCCACACAGAAAAACACACTCGTTCATGTGAAAGTGGGGTTCAGTAACGTCAGCTGCTCCCCTGCTGTGTGGAGGGCAAACTGCTGCTGCCTCCAAATTGTAACTACTTCAGATTTAAACATTCTCTGATTTGGCCTCTGTCTCCACTCTGTCTCTAGTATTTCCCCTGACCTCCAACACCGCCAGTTCCTGCTCACAGTTGCCGTCCACGCATTCCACACTTGTTCCTGTGTTCCTGGTGTTCTGTAACGTGAGCTGATTCCCCAAAGTGTGTCCGGCACTGTCTCCTGCGCTGTCCAACTTCCCACTGCAAGTGGTGGGAATGTGGACAGAGCAGGAGACATTGGCAGACAAACATCAGGGGATCTGCTGACATTACAGAACACTAGTAACACAGGAACACGTGTGGATTGGGCAGACGGCTACTGTACGCATAAACTAGCGGTGTTGGTAGTCACGTGAAATCCTGGAAACAGAGTGGAGACAGATGCCTAATTGGAGCACGTTGACAGTCTGTTGTAGCCTACAAACAATCTAAAACTGCCACCAAGTAGGCCTCGGCCTGCACCCTGGTTCTCCCTGGACTCCAACAACGCTAGTTGGTGCTCAGAAGTGCTGTCCACACAGAAAAACACACTCGTTCATGTGAAAGTGGGGTTCGGTAACGTCAGCTGATCCCCTGCTGTGTGGAGGGCAAAGTGTCCTGCTCCCTCCAAAGTCAAAATACCTCAGCTTTACACCTGGCTCCTAGTAGGCCTCGGCCTCCACCATGATTGTCCCTGGGCTCCAACACCGCCAGTTGGTGCTCGGAAGTGCTGTCCACACAGAAAAACACACTCGTTCATGTGAAAGTGGGGTTCAGTAACGTCAGCTGCTCCCCTGCTGTGTGGAGGGCAAACTGCTGCTGCCTCCAAATTGTAACTACTTCAGATTTAAACATTCTCTGATTTGGCCTCTGTCTCCACTCTGTCTCTAGTATTTCCCCTGACCTCCAACACCGCCAGTTCCTGCTCACAGTGGCCGTCCACGCATTCCACACGTGTTCCTGTGTTACTGGGGTTCTGTAACGTCAGCAGATCCCCGAATATGTGTCCGCCACTGTCTCCTGCGCTGTCCACCTTCCCACTGCAAGCGGTGGGAATGTGGACAGAGCAGGAGACAATGGCAGACACACATCAGGGGATCTGCTGACATTACAGAATCCCAGTAACACAGCAACACATGTGGATTGGGCAGACGGCTGCTGTACGCATAAACTGGCGGTGTTGGTGGTCACGTGAAATCCTGGAAACAGAGTGGAGACAGATGCCTAATTGGAGCACGTTGACAGTCTGTTGTAGCCTACAAACAATCTAAAACTACCACCAAGTAGGCCTCGGCCTACACCATGATTGTCCCTGGGCTCCAACAACGCCAGTTGGTGCTCGGCAGTGTCTTTGGCACGGGGACTCCCTGTTGCCCAGCCTGGTTCCAGCACGCCTGCTGTTTCCGGGTAGTGTCAAGGTCACTATGCCACCAATCCGTTGTCCTGTCGTCTTGCGGCCGGGTTAGCCGACTCTACGGTGCCTGCAGTTTAGGTGACTCCTATGTGGGCTGCGGGAACTGGCACTGAAGGCTGCATCCGTAGTGCCAATGGGACATGGACCCCCGGTAGGACTGTGGGTTTCGGTAACTGCGGCCGGCTTGCGGCCTGGCTACTTTGCTTTCAATAGGTACCTTCTGCTACCCACCCGGGTTCCAGCACTGTCTGCTGGTTCTCGCCACAGCCTTTGGCCTAGGTGCCTCCATCTCGGTATCCGAGGTCCAGCACCGTCAGCTGGTCCTTGGTAGTGCTTTCTAGCACAGGTTCCTCCTGCCTAGTAACCGTGGTCCAGCACCGTCAGCTGTTCCTCGGTAGTGCCATTGGCTCTTGTAGCTTTTGCTACCCATCTGGGTTCCAGCACCGGCACCTGGTTCTCGGCAGTGTCTTTGGCACGGGGACTCCCTGTTGCCCAGCCTGGTTCCAGCACGCCTGCTGTTTCTGGGTAGTGTCAAGGTCACTATGCCACCAATCCGTTGTCCTGTCGTCTTGCGGCCGGGTTAGCCGACTCTACGGTGCCTGCAGTTTAGGTGACTCCTATGTGGGCTGCGGGAACTGGCACTGAAGGCTGCATCTGTAGTGCCAATGGGACATGGACCCCCGGTAGGACTGTGGGTTTCGGTAACTGCGGCCGGCTTGCGGCCTGGCTACTTTGCTTTCAATAGGTACCTTCTGCTACCCACCCGGGTTCCAGCACTGTCTGCTGGTTCTCGCCACAGCCTTTGGCCTAGGTGCCTCCATCTCGGTATCCGAGGTCCAGCACCGTCAGCTGGTCCTTGGTAGTGCTTTCTAGCACAGGTTCCTCCTGCCTAGTAACCGTGGTCCAGCACCGTCAGCTGTTCCTCGGTAGTGCCATTGGCTCTTGTAGCTTTTGCTACCCATCTGGGTTCCAGCACCGTCACCTGGTTCTCGGCAGTGTCTTTGGCACGGGGACTCCCTGTTGCCCAGCCTGGTTCCAGCACGCCTGCTGTTTCTGGGTAGTGTCAAGGTCACTATGCCACCAATCCGTTGTCCTGTCGTCTTGCGGCCGGGTTAGCCGACTCTACGGTGCCTGCAGTTTAGGTGACTCCTATGTGGGCTGCGGGAACTGGCACTGAAGGCTGGATCCGTAGTGCCAATGGGACATGGACCCCCGGTAGGACTGTGGGTTTCGGTAACTGCGGCCGGCTTGCGGCCTGGCTACATTGCTTTCAATGGGTACCCTCTGCTACCCACCCGGTTTCCAGCACTGTCTGCTGGTTCTCGCCAGAACCTTTGGCCTAGTTGCCTCCATCTCGGTATCCGAAGTCCAGCACTGTCAGCTGGTCCTTGGTAGTGCTTTTTAGCACAGGTACCTTCTGCTTAGTAACCGTGGTCCAGCACCGTCAGTTGGTCCTCGGTAGTGCCATTAGCTCTTGTTCCTTCTGCTACCCATCCGGGTGCCAGCACTGTCTGCTGGTTCTCGCCACAGCCTTTGGCCTAGGTGCCTCCATCTCGGTATCCGAGGTCCAGCACCGTCAGCTGGTCCTTGGTAGTGCTTTTTAGCACAGGTACCTTCTGCTTAGTAACCGTGGTCCAGCACCGTCAGTTGGTCCTCGGTAGTGCCATTGTCTCTTGTTCCTTCTGCTACCCATCCGGGTGCCAGCACTGTCTGCTGGTTCTCGCCACAGCCTTTGGCCTAGGTGCCTCCATCTCGGTATCCGAGGTCCAGCACCGTCAGCTGGTCCTTGGTAGTGCTTTTTAGCACAGGTACCTTCTGCTTAGTAACCGTGGTCCAGCACCGTCAGTTGGTCCTCGGTAGTGCCATTGGCTCTTGTTCCTTCTGCTACCCATCCGGGTGCCAGCACTGTCTGCTGGTTCTCGCCACAGCCTTTGGCCTAGGTGCCTCCATCTCGGTATCCGAGGTCCAGCACCGTCAGCTGGTCCTTGGTAGTGCTTTTTAGCACAGGTACCTTCTGCTTAGTAACCGTGGTCCAGCACCGTCAGTTGGTCCTCGGTAGTGCCATTGGCTCTTGTTCCTTCTGCTACCCATCCGGGTGCCAGCACTGTCTGCTGGTTCTCGCCAGTTTCTCAGCCTTCTTGTACCTTCTGCTACATTTCCAAGATCAAGCTTTTTGAAATTGTCTTTGGTAATCCTTATTGATCTCCATGACGATGACTCTGATGATGACGACCCTGAAGACCACACCAAAGAAGACCAGAAATATGACCCTAAATAATAAGACCAAGAGGACAAAGAACATGAAGACAACCACCAAGATACAGAACAAAATACAGAAGAACAAGAAGCAGAAGAAGCAAAAGCAGAAGAACATTAAGCATAAGACTAAAAATCAGCATAGAAGAAATCAAAATTATAAGCAGAAGAAGACTAAGCAGTAAATGGGGGTGAGTCCGTTTCTCCTCGTGGTGCCCCTGGAAAATGCCTGCTGCTGCAGGCCAAACTGAACGCGGACAAATCCTGTTGTAAATCTTTTGTGACAGGCAGAATGTAAGGTGTAATCTTATACAGTAACTTTTATAGATAAGTACTACAGGAATGCCTGTCACCATAAGAAAATGAAGAAAAAGAAGAATAGGAAGAAGATGAAGAAATAGCATATGAAAATTAATAATAGCTGAATAAGAAGAATATGAAGAATGGAAAAAAAAAATTAATGGGAAGAAGGTGAAGAAGAAGAAGATGAATAAGGTGAAGAAAAAGTTGATGAAAAAAATGCTACTGCTGCGGATCATGAAGGAGAAAGTGTGGGAGAAGTATAAAAGAAGGTGAAGAGCATGGAAGTTGCGAAACATACATATCTGACTAAATATAAAAAAGTTAACATAGTCAATATCTTTTTAACTCCAAACGTCTTGAAAAAAAAATGGAATTAATGCTATGCCATGTGATTTGAATAAACCACTATGCTTTTAATGTCTCCTCCACCTCCCACAATATATTCTACATGATTCTTATTTGTTTTCAATTATGTAGAATTAGCCAACAAGGAAATAAAGGCCTTTTTTTAATTCCGATACCGGAAGTCCCATTGACTTGAATGGGACTTCCGGTATCGGAATCGGCGATACCCGATATTTTTTTCGTATCGGGCGATACCATCCGATACGATATTTTTGGGTATCGAACGGTATCGCTCAACACTACTTATGAAGCCAAGAAAGGCTGGACTAAAAATGTAAAAAACAAACCAAAAAAAAGAAAAAATGAAATCGAACACGATCATATACCGTCGGACTTCCCACCAATAAATTATGCCAACTGGTGATCGGGCGTCGTTATTCCCATGAACATCCAAACAGCGTCCATGAAAGCAAAGTGTTTGCTTTCCGGGGGCAGTAGGATTGCAAAGCTGAACCTTAAGGGTATGTGCACACGTTGCGGATTCTGCTGCGATTCCGCAGCGTTTCTGCACCTGCAGTTCCGCAGCAAATTCTGCTGCGTTGTACAGTACCTTTATTTCCTATGGAAATAAAAAAAAGCTATGCACATGCTGCAGATTTTTCCGCGCGGTTTTGCTGCGGTTTACAATCCGCAGCATGTCAATTCTTTGGTGCAGAAACGCTGCAGTTTTACACCTCATCCATTATGAGGTGTAAAACCGCAGGGCAAAACCGCAGATAAACCGCAGGACTTTTGTCCTGCGGATTTACCTGCGGTTTTCTCTACAAAATCCGCACACCCAAAAATCTACGTGTGCACATAGCCTAAAGGAATGTCCAAAAGGGCACCACCAGGAGTGGAGCCTGCAGCTTCATTGGACTCCACCTGGGAAACCACTACCATGCCACCTCAAGAAAAGATACACACATTGAAAGCTTTGTCGATTCTGTGTGTGGTGTGGTATGTACGTTTGTAGTTGTGCTAGCGATTTGTCAGCTTTATTCCGTTAATGAACGAGACTCCGGCATGTCCCCGCGGTACGCATCAAGCTTACTAGAGGGATACGCGAGGCTCTGGCATGCGAGATCAAGCAATATCAGGTCTATCATGGCCTTACATGTCCGGGGCTGCATGCGCGCTACACTTTAAGGACCAGCTTTTGTCGCTTACAGGTGCTGATAACCCGCTGAACACCGTTAGTGATGGGGATCTGTGATTCCAATTATTCCCCGCGAACGATGATTTCCCAGTAAGTGCAGGTCAACCGAAATTACGGAATTAGGCCTAACCGGCATTCCTGACAAAATGAAAAAAATTACGTGTCCAAAACAAAGGTGCTGTAGCTTGCTTAACAGCTCGGCAACCGTTCTCAGGCCCAGTATGGATTCGACAAGATTCTAGAAAGTTGATAAAGGGTACAGTTTCACCGGATAACACGTATATATGTAGCATTGTTTACACATTAAAAACCTATGTATCTATATCAGGAGGCAGGCTCAGACGTTCTCAGGCCCAGTATGGATTTGACCAGATTGTACAAAGTTGGGAAAGGGTACATTATCACTGGATAGCAGGTATATATAGCATAGTTTAAACATTTAAAATCTCCGTGTTCTCAGTATGGATTAGACAACAATCTAAAAAGTCGAAAAAAGGAAATGTATTTGAAGCATAGACCAGTATACACTTTTGGTGGTATTTTTTAATCTTCATTTATATTTCTGTCTCAGTAAGACAGTCCAGACTCTCCGCAATAGGAAATGAGATGCATACAATTACTGACAAAGTCTAGTGATTGCAGAAATCTAGGAATTACTATTCACGGGAAAAACTTACGTCAAAATTCTCAGAGGCGATGCTGACCCTCAATTAATTAGTGTGTGGAGACAGCAAAAACCTTTGTTTGTGAAGAAAGTGTTGCTGTATCGCAGTACCGTTGATCCCATCGCTGTTACTCATATCCATCCAATTTTGATCACAGGGAGAGATGTAAACATGGTGCTCACTGCCTATCATGTTCTGTCACGTAACTTTGAAGTGCAAATCACAGAAGCCACAAGCCGTAGGCGATTCAATTGGATTGGCATGAGAGGGCACATTTAAAAATGTGCGCTGGAATGTCACACATCTGTGGGTAGGAAAACTGTGAAAGCTGATGACAAACCACCACTGCATCTCATTGCGAGTCGACCTCCATAAGAAATGGAAGCTGTTGATCATCTGAAGCAAGATCCCGGCCAGCAGGACAGGGCATAGCTACGTCTTAACCATCATCTTTTATCAGTTCACCAAATTTGTAGTGGCAGTGCCAGTGAAGGATTTGACAGCCCAGGCAACACTGCGGAGGAGCAGGGAGAGGTAAACATTGCAAATGCTGGGGCCCTGCCCAAGCAAGGGGGCACACTCGTGAGCATCGGTACTGGCACTGGGCCCCTCACAGTACGGCGGTGTGTCTGACGGCGGGTGTGCACCCCCACCATCAGAGACACTTGATTGCACTATGAGGGACCCTGTGCCAGTGCCCGCGCCCAAGAGTCGGCCCACCCACCTGTCCAGGGCAACGGCACTCGCACGGTTGCGTGCGCTAGGTGGTGACCCTGACCACGGGGGGAGGAGGCAGCCCAGTTAGGGAGGTTTACAAAATGGCATATGTTGATGTGGGACATTCACCTGCTGCTAAAGGCGAAATTGGTCAAGTCCCAGGAAGAGGAGTACCAAAGAAAGCCATTTTTCTGGCAACCTATGTCTCATCAGGGTAAGGTGTGACAAAATCCTTGGAAACCCATGCATGGTTCATTTTAATGAAGGTTAGATCATCCACATTTTGGGTCGAGAGACGGGTCCTTTTTTCTGTCAGGATTGATCCAGCAGCACTGAAGACTCTTTCCGATAGCACACTTGCAGCTGGGCAAGCGAGCTCCTGTAAGGCATATTGGGCCAATTCAGGCCAGGCGTCCAGTTTAGCGGCCCAATAGTCAAATGGGAATGACCTGTGAGGGAGAACATCGATATGGGACGAGAAGTAGTTTGTAACCATAGTTGACAAGTGCTGTCTCCTGCCACTTTCAATTGATGCAGTATTACCAGTCGTGTGAGCGGGACTTAAAAAATCAGTCCACAACATGGTCATGAAACCCCTGTCTCCAACGCCACTTCTGATGTGTGCACCACCAACACCTCTTCCAAGTTGCCCCTGGCCCCTACGGCTCGTGTGAGAACCATCATCGCTGCTGTGTGCTGGGAATGCCTCAACCAACCGGTTTACCAGAGTTGCTTGTTTGTTAGCCAATATTAGGTCAAGGTTCTCCTGTGGCATGATGTTTTGGAATTTGCCTTTATAGCGTGGATCCAGGATGCTGGCCAAACAGTAGTCGTCATCGTTCATCATTTTGGCAATGCGGGGGTCCCTTTTTAGGATCTGCAAGGCATAATCTGACATGTGGGCCAATGTTCCCAGTGTCAATGATGCACTGCGAGAGCTGGGTGGAGGAGCACTTTCTGGCAAATCCACATCCCTCCAGTCACATACAAAGCCTGTACCAGACCTTGCCACGCCAACATTTTCTCTTGCCCCATGAGAAGCATCCTCCTCCCCTTAATAATCATCCCCAATCATCATCCTCCTCCTCTTCCTCTTCTTCCTCCACCTCGTCCAGGAGAGGTCCCTGAGCAGACAATGGCTGACTGTCATCAAGGCTTCCCTCCTCTTCCTCATCATCCTCGGCTGCAGACGCCTGCTCCTTAATGTGTGTCAAGGTTTGCATGAGCAGACGCATAAGTGGGATGCTCATGCTTATGATGGCGTCGTCTGTGCTTACCAGCCGTGTGCATTCCTCAAAACACTGAAGGACTTTACAGAGGTCTTTCAGCTTCGACCACTGCACACCTGACAACTCCATGTCTGCCCTCAAAGTGCCTGCCCGTGTCTCCTCCCACAAATGCATTACAGCCTGCCCCTGTTCGCACAGCCGCTCCACCATGTGTAGGGTGGAGTTCCACCTTGTTGCAACGTCGATAATTAGGTGGTGCTTGGGAAGGTGGAGCAATCGCTGCAGCTTCTGCATACGATTGGAGCGTACGGGCGACCGGCGGATGTGCGAGCACAGTCTTCGAACCTTATGGAGCAGGCCTGTTAACTCCAGATAATTATTGAGGAAGCACTGCACCACAAGGTTCAAGGTGTGAGCCAAGCAAGGTATGTGTCTGAGTTTTGAAAGGGCTATGGCTGCCACAAAATTACGTCCGTTATCACTAACTACCTTGCCTGCCTCAAGATGTAGACTGCCCAGCCATGACTCAGTTTGACGCTGAAAGTAGTCGGCCAGTACCTCCGCGGTGTGTCTGTCGCCCAAACTCATCATCAACACAGCCTGCTGACGCTTTCCACTAGCTGATCGATAGTGGGACACATCGTGTGCACCACTGGCAGCTGCGGATGGAGTGCTTGTGCGACTGCGCTCTGTGGACGAGCTTTCGCTTCTGGAGGAGGAAGAGGAGGAGGTGGGTCGAACGCCTACAGCCAACTGTTTCCTATACCGTGGGCTAGGCAGCACTGTCCCAACACCGCTGTCCCCTGCATCCACCACATTAACCCAGTGCGCATGATGGACATGTAACGGCCCTGGTCATGCCTACTGGACCATCCATCAGTTGTGAGGTGCACCTTTCCACTCACTGATTGCTTGAGTGCATGGACAATACAGTCTTTCACATGAAGGTGGAGGGCTGGGATGGCTTTGTGAGAAAAGAAGTGGCGACTTGGTAGGTCATAGCTAGGTACTGCGTAGGCCATGAGTTTGCGGAAAGCTGCGCTTTCAACCAAGCGATAGGGCATCATCTCTAACGAGATTAGTTTGGCAATGTTGGCGTTCAAACCCAGTGTACGCGCATGAGAGGATGAGTACTTTCTTGTCCTACTCATAGTCTCTGGTAGGGTGAGCTGGACTTGAGAGCTGCATATGGTGGAACTAGCAGTGGACATGGCGGACTGAGAGAGGGTTGATGATGGTGATGGAGTTGGTGTTCTTTCTGATGGCCTAGATTCAGTCTTTCGTTGCAATAACAGTGTGATTCCCTGACTGATTTGCCCTTGCGACGACAACTCAAAATTTGCTGTTTGGGGTGTGCTACCCGGTGGGCTTACAGTGGGGGAAACAATGTAGTGTTGCCGACTACCTTCTTTGGGAGCAGTTGCACATGTGGTACGTGAGTTTTGGTAGTCTGTCCACGCTTGCAAGTGCATGGTGGTTAAATGTCTTAGCATGCAACTGGTATTCAAATTTCTCAGATTTTTCCCTCGGCTAAAGGTCTTTGCGCACTTCTTACAGATAACCTTGGCCTGATCATTAGGATTTTGTTCAAAAACGTGCCACACTGCACTCTTCCTACTAGGGAAGACATATTGAGGCCTTGCACACTGTACTATTTTGACCGTCTGGCCAAGCTGTCCTGCAACTCTTTTGGTTTTTGTAACCCGTTTTTGGCCTGCCAGATAACAGCTGTTGCGATGTCGATGCCCGCTGCGGATGCTCCTCCTCCTCTTCTGAGCTATTGGCAGCGGCACCCTCTTCCCCAATGGATGCCAATCTGGGTCAACAACTGGGTCATCCATCACCTCCTCTTCAATGCCATATGCACCTTCCTCTGTGTCACCGTTTATAGTGGTATAGTATGCGGGAAGGGGCACCTGAGTTTCATCAGGGTCAGATTCTGGCTCAGTACACTGCGAGGACAATGTAGTGCTCTGAGTGAATGTACCAGCAGAATCATCTATCAGTGGCTGTGCATCAGTGCACTCCATGTCAGATTCATCTTGGCCTGGATAATTCACGATTTAACTTGATAACCCAGGCATGGTATGTGTAAACAGCTCCATGGAGTAATCTGTAGTGTGGCCTGCCGCATCCTTCGATTTTGGTTGGGGTGAAGGACACAAGGAAAGTTATGGTTCATGACCATGAGCCTCCAATGATGACTCAGTGCTTTTATTTTTAAAAAATTCAGAACAGGAGGTGATAGAGCTGGAGGCTGAGTCAGGAATGTAAGCCAAAACTTGTTCTTGAAGCTCCGGCTTTAAAAGCGGTTTACCTACTCCCAGAAAAGGGAGCCTTCGATGCCTTGTGGAGGCAGACGATGACGCAGGCTCAACACCTCCTGCATTAGGTTCTATTTTGCTTTTGCCACTACCAGCAGATCCACCACCAACACCATCATTACCAGCTGCCAACCCCCGCCCACTTCCACGGACTCTTCCACCACACTTCCTCATTTTTGGGGAAAATGTCCCCAAAAAACCAACAACTCTATGGTCCTGTATATAGTAGTGGGGAGAATTGGAATCTCTGTAGACTTCAGGACACAGTTGGATTCTGTCAGGCCCTGTGTATATTACACCGCAATGTGACAGGCAGATTCTGGATGGTGTAAGAAAGGTGTATAGAGGACAGGTGTGGCGCCCCTGAGGCTTCAGTCGCCACAGAGGTACTGCACCTTCTCCTAAGGTGTAGTGCCCCACCATCCAGGTAGGGTGGGAACTCCTGACCACGCTCCACACCTGCATTCCACACACAGGATAGTTCAGTGGGGACACCTAACAGCTTCAGGCTGGGGGTTGGCAGAGCACCCCTCGTGGAACCCTGCTTCGTAACACGAGATGTGCTGGGAGGCGGGTGGAGTGAAATGATATAAAAGGGTGGGAAGAGTGAGAGTTAGGAGGAGAGTTGGTTAGAGAGGAGAGAAGATGGGTGTCTGAGGGATGTACTGCAGCAGGTCCCAGTGATCTGGACTGCTGGCACGAGAAAGACCAGAGAAAGAGAGACTGATAAGATTGATAACCTAACCCTCCATAAGAGAGAACAGATCGGAACGAAGGAGAATAGAAGGACGGTGGGAAGCTGGTTGAAGAAAGATAGAGAACCCTTCCAGTCAAGAGCGCAAAGGCCGGGGCCCGGTCCCCGAGGTTGATTGGTTCTTTATGTCCGGCAACAGACACTGGAGGAGTAGTGAGCCGCTAACGCCTTGCTCCCATCATAGACTTGGGACACAACAGCAATTGAATAGAGAGCCGGGACACAGTGAGGAGTCCCCAAAGCAGGCTACAGCTGTCTGTCATACAAGTAAAGACTAGGAACACCTAAAGAGAGGCATTCCAGGGTCGCTAAGTACTGGAGTGCTTCCCTCCTAAAGGCGCATTGGAGGAGTTGTTCAGTAAGGTACATGTTGGTGGAGTGTGGAAGGGAGAATCCTATCCTGCCTGGAGGTTGGCTGGAGCCCTGACCTGGAGAACACAGTACGGAGGCAGGTGTGTGTGTAAACTGCAAACAGTGTGTAAAGCCTTGGAACCGCACACCCTGGTGTCCTCCAGTTGTTCCAGCACCGCTACACCTGGGTAACAACATCTATACCGTTCTGCGCCTCTCCTCATCCGTTGCACCTACACTGCCCTGGGACTACAGCTCCACCTGTGGGGAGCTACACCATCTTTGCTGCAGCACAACATCAGTCCCAATGGATCTGCATGCAGCGCTGGCTCAACATCTTGCTTGCCAAACACCACGGGTGGCGTCACAAACTATTCTAATAAACTTTAACGCCATTAACATCACCGCCGTTGATATTGGGCACCCAGGGCCACGGACCGGGTGACTGCTGCTGTGACACATTCCCACCTTGACACAAGCCCGGTACCGAGTACCCCGCTGCTCTGGGCGTGCGAGGGCAACCCACAGGTGAGAATTGGAATCTCTCTAGACTTCAGGACACAGTTGGATACTGTCAGGCACTGCTTATATTACACCGCAATGTGTCAGTCAGATTCTGGATGGTCTTAGAAAGGTGTATAGAGGACAGGTGAGAATTGGAATCTCTCTAGACTTCAGGACACAGTTGGATACTGTCAGGCCCTGTTTATATTACACCGCAATGTGACAGGCAAATTCTGGATGGTGTAAGAAAGGTGTATAGAGGACAGGTGAGAATAGGAATCTCTCTAGACTTCAGGACACAGTTGGATTCTGTCAGGCTCTGTGTATATTACACCGCAATGTGACAGTCAGATTCTGGATGGTCTTAGAAAGGTGTATAGAGGACAGGTGAGAATAGGAATCTCTCTAGACTTCAGGACACAGTTGGATACTGTCAGGCCCTGTTTATATTACACCGCAATGTGACAGGCAGATTCTGGATGGTGTAAGAAAGGTGTATAGAGGACTGTTGAGAATTGGAATCTCTCTAGACTTCAGGACACAGTTGGATACTGTCAGGCCCTGTTTATATTACACTGCAATGTGACAGGCAGAAATTGCCTAGTGTATGACAAACTTCAAGGTGTATATAGAATTGGGCAGAATTGGAATCTCCCTAGAGTGTAGGTCTGTAAGAACGGACAAACTCCTCGGCTTTTCCTTACAGAGTCACACACGTATATAGCTTCAATTTGGCCGTGATAACAGCCGTTACACGGTACTGAGAGAGGAGCGTACACGTATACCGCTGTACGGTGTATGTAAAACTGTCAAGCTTCGTGTTTTTGTATACGGACTGACGCACGCTGTCTCTCTCTAGTTTTGAATGTAATCAAACAGCAAATATACTAAACTGTTTGAAAAACGGACAAAACTATAAGATGTAGGTCTGTAAGAACGGACAAACTCCTCGACTTTTCCTTACAGAGTCACACACGTATATAGCTTCAATTTGGCCGTGATAACAGCTGTTACACAGTACTGTGTGAGGAGCGTACACCGCTGTACGGTGTGTGAAAAAATGAACACTCACTACCTCACAGGGCAAAACAATACAATTTGGATTGCTTTTAAAAAAGCAGTTTGAACACCAGTGTGCACACAGCAATGCAGCTAGCCTTAAAAGGCAGGCTAATTACCACCAGCGCTGCTGCACAAAAGCAAAAATCTTCACCTTTCACTGCACAGTAACTACAGTGAAAAGCGCTATCAGCAGAAGCAGTTTTTTTTTTCTTTTTGCCTCCCTAACGCTCTCCCTACAGAATCAGCAGCAGCAGCAGCTCTCCCTATTCTGAGATCAGCATGAGTAACATGGAGGTCGGCGTGCACGCCCTTTTATACCCCCTGTGACGCCCCACAAAGCAAGCCAATCACTTGCATGCACTTCTCCAAGATGGTGGTGACCGCTGCCTATGTCATCACGTTGCCCACAGTGTCCGTTCTTCCTGATTGGCTCCAAAAGGGCGATAAAGCATCTTTTGAAATGAGACTTTGGCGTTAAAGTTGCCAACCTCCTGGCCAACCTCATGCTAAGGTAGGGTTTCGTTTCATGAAACTCGACTTTGGCGAAAGTCGGCGACTTTTGAATTTGTTCGACCCGTTTCGCTCAACTCTAGCAATAACATATTCGAGAGAGTCACAGAATCATGGTACCAAAAGCGCAAGCATGTAGTCAGCCTGGGACTGACAAAATACCAGACGCGTGTAATTCATTGAAAAAAATTGCCTGGGCTCCTGCTGTAATTTTTCTCCGCCAGAGAGGGAAAGCCGTGAGTGAGGGCAGATATTAATAGCCTAGAAAGGGACCATTGTTTTTGCCCCCCTGGCTAAAATCTGCCCCCATCCACTCCAGGTTCACTTTTAGAGCCCTTTCTGAATATTGGTACCACATTTGCTATGCATCAGCCCTGTGGAACAGACCCCGTCACTATAGAGTCCCTAAATATACTGTAACAAATAATGGTTTGTCTATTACATTACTTAGTTCTCTTAGTACTCGTGGGTGTATGCCATCCAGACCTGGAGATTTATCTATTTTAATCTTATTTAGCCGGTTTCGCACATCTTCTAGGGTTAGATTGATGACCCTTAATATTTAATATATACTTACAATGTAATGTCTTCATATCCTGTTCCATCCAGATGTGTCCGGATCCTAGAATTCCAAGCGGTGGAAGTTCAATGACCGCCATATTAGGACACCCAAGTGATGGGTGTCTCAATATGGAAACTGCTGGTGGTATCAGCCTCTTGTGTGGTACCACCAGCGGAACACCGTTGCACCACACACACATACACACTGTATTCGCTGTATGCGCCACACACACTGTATATGCCGTACACAGCACACACACCCACACAATGTATATGCCGTACACACCACACACACACACACACACACACACACACTGTATATGCCGTACGCACCCCCCACACACACACTGCACTAGAGGCTGTGTACGGCGTATACAGTACCACCTGCGGAACACTATCGCGAACACGCTGCGGCCGGGATCAGCCGAATGATTCACTGAACGCCGCCATCTTTGTACAGGAGGAGCACATGCACAGTTTTAATGTGACCGCCGCTATCTGTCTGCTCAAAGATGGCGGCGGTCTGATTTACTGGGCCTGTGCGAATTCCGCGCAGGTGCAGTGAATCTTTCGGCTGATCCCGGCGGCAGATGCACGACGTGTCTACAGGCAGAAGAAGCCGGTCACATTAAAGGGGTTTTCCCACGAACGAAGGTTCATTTTAAAAATTGTCTGTGTCTGACCATGTACAGAACATACCACATCTCCTGGGCAGGGGAGGAAGCAAAAGACAATACTGACATTTCAGCAGGGGATCACAGAGGATTCATTTTATGAGGTAAAATATTTCACTGACTGTTGTTAAATGTTGTAATGAAAGTATTGTCTTTTGCTTCCTCCCCTGCAGAGGATCTGTGTTTTATTCTGTACACGGTCCGACATATTGTCAAAGAAGAGAGCACAGATGGGAGAAGTCAGCACATGGGGAAAGAGAGAGTGGATAGGTGGGTGAGCATATGGGGGAAGAGATTCTCAATGCTGCAAAGCCTGCCCACATTGTGACATTACCACCCTCCCAATGCGATAGCATCAAGCCTCCATCTAGTATAATATAAGGGTCACCAATATATTCTTTGTTAGAGATGAGCGACTTTGCCTTTTTTCAGGTCGAACAAAATCGTCCGATTATCGTGAAAAGTCGAAGGCCGACTGAAACACAAAACCCAATGCAAGTCAATGGGGAACCAAGGTTGGCAGGGAGTGGAGGACAGGAAACACACCTACAGTGCCCATTTGAATGTCAATAACATCAATTCTTATTACTTAAGCTTGTCAACCTTAATTTACTTTATAATAATAGTTAGGCATTGAAAACTGGAGGTTATTTGGCTAAAGTTGTGGGGGGGGTTGGGCCGGCTCCAGATTTTCGAGGGCCCTGGGCCAAAGAGTGTCACTGGGCTCCTTTAACACATGCCACAATTCATGATCCTCTGATACAGCAGAGAAATAGCGGTATAGTACAATGAAAAATACTTCACTTCTTATATCTCATGACTGATATCCATTTTAAATTCTCCAATAGCTTCAAAAACGGACAGTATATTACTCCATACAGTATTATGGCCATCGCATAGTGCGCTATACAGAGTAATGAGGCCCATATATTTCTCCATACAGAATAATTGGTCCCATATAATGTTCCATACAGTATATGATGAGCTCCACATAATGCTACAGTATATGTTGGTCCCCATGGATGAAGCTCCACTGTGTTATGGGCCCAAATAATGCTCCACATATAATGGGCCCCATTTCTAATGCTCCAGTGCATAATGGGTCCTGTAAATGCTGCTCCAGTGTCTGATGTCCACCTTTGGAATGCTCCAGTGTATGGTGGGTCTCATATATCATTCTCCAGAGTATAGATGTCCCAACATTGAAAACAATTAAATAAGTCTCCTCGCTAGGGAATCCCTGTACTAGTCTGGACTCCTCATCGTCCCCATCTCTCTGCACTTGGACTGTTTAGGCAGAGGGCATACAGACGTGATGTCATCCCGCTCTCTGACCAGAATGTCACTGTCAGGAAACGCGGAAGACGCCACGGCGGTGGAGCAGGGAGAGGTAAGTATTTCAACTTTGCAAGTGCTGTGATCCTGAGCAAGCAGGGGGTCAATTTGTTGGCGACGGCACTGGCACAGGGCCCCTCATAGTATGGCGGTGTGTCTGACGGCGGGTGGACCCTCCCACCGGCAGACACTTTTGCGTACTATGAGGGGCCCTGTGCCAGAGCCATCGTCCATGAGTATGCCCCCCCACCTGCTCAAGGAACCTGCACTTTCATCTGCACCTTCCTCTTTGTCACCGTGTAAGGTGGTATAGTATGCGGGAAGGGGAACCTGAGTTTCATCAGGGTCAGATTTTGGCTGTGTAGAGTGCGAGGGGAATGTAGTGGTCTGGGTCAATGTACCAGCAGAATCATCTAGCAGTGGCTGGGCATCAGTGCACTTGTGGCGCCCCCATTAGTACGGTCGCCACAGTGGCATTACCTTCCTTCCTCCTAGGGAGTGTATTGTCATGCTTGGGAGCAACGAAGGATCTCTCTAGCACTTAAACCAACACACAACACAGTTCCCTCTCCAGGCCAGCAGGGAGACCTCTGAACCTGACTGCTGAGGAGCTGCTCTCTGTGGTCGGGAGGAGGTAAGGTAGAGCAGCCTGTGAAGGGAAGGGGAAGTGTGTGGACGTGAGAAGGGGAGCTGGAGGATGAGCAGAGTTAAGGCTCACTCCTAGCTGGAGCGCTTGGTTGGTATTCCGGTCTCCGAGTTTGTAGGGACACTGACGGTCCTGCAACAGAAACCGGAGGAAGTAGCAGCTGTAAATGCTCTGTTCCCAACTAAGGCTCGGAGGCCTCAGCAGCGACGTGTGTGAGCCAGAAGGAAAAGGCTATGGCTGCCTGCCATACGAGAAAGTTCCAAAAGAGAGTCAACAGGGGGAACTTCAGTGAACTCAGTACCTCAAATAAGTGCTAGAACGGAGGCCACACTACCTATCTGCAGAGAGAGAATTCCAAATTTGCTTCCAGGCTGACCAACTCCTTCTCCGGGGCATATTTGCTGGAGTCTGTTTCGGCAATGTAAGCCAAAACCAGTTCCTGATGCTCCAGCTTTAAAAGCGGTTAACCTACTCCCAGAAAAGGTAGCCTTCCAGGTGTTCCAGAGCCAGACCATGACGCAGGCTCAACACCTCCTGCCTTAGCTGCTATTGTACTTTTTTCCACTACCAGCAGATGCACCACCACCATCAGCATCAGCTGGCCCCCCCACGCCCACGGCCTCTTCCACCAAACTTCAAAATGTTGCAGAAGATTAGCCCAAAATAACATCAGATATATGGTACTGTATCAGAAGGGTACAACTCTTTACAGTCAAAGGATGATTGTCAATCTCCCTATGTATACCATCAGTCACACAGAGATGCTCACAGGCTCAGTATGGATTAGACAAGAATATAACAAGTAGAAAAAGTGTACAGTATCATCAGATAGCAGGTATATATAGTAGAGTTTAAACATTCTAAATCTCCGTAGATATTTCAGGAGGCAGACACAGACGCTCTCAGGCTCAGTATGGATTACAACACAATATAAAAAGCCGTAAAACGGTAATGGATCTGAAGAGTACAGCTGTACACAGTGTAGGAGTCATTGTTGTCAATCTCAGTATTTATTTCCACAGTCAGAAAATAACTCTCACTTGGTCAGTTTGGATTAGACCAGAATATAGAAAGCAGTAAATGGGTAATGTATCACAAGCGTAGAGCTGTATACACTAGTAAGCAGGGAGAGGTAAGTATTGCAAGTGCTGGTGCCCTGAGCAAGCAGGGGGGGCCCACTCATGGGCGGCTGTACTGGCACAGGGCCCCTCATAGTACGCCAGTGTGTCTGACGGTGGGTGTGCACCCCCACCGTCAGAGACACTTGATTGTACTATGAGGGACCCTGTGCCAGTGCCGTTGCCAAAGAGTGTGCCCACTCACCTGTCCAGGGCAACGGCACTCGCACTGGTGCATGCGCCAGGTGGTGACCCAGGCCCTGTGGGGGGAGGCAGCTCAGGTAGGGAGGTGGAAAAGTAGGCATATGTTGATGTTGGACATTCAGCAGCTGCAAATGAAGTAATTGGAGAAGTCCGCGGAAGAGGAGGACAAAAACAAGCCATTTTTCTGGCAACCTACGTGTCAGCAGGGGAGGGTGGGACAAAATCCTTTGAAACCCATGCATGGTTCATTTTAAAGAAGGTTAGATCATCAACATTTTGGGTCAACAGACGAGTCCTTTTTTCTGTCAGGATTGATCCAGCAGCACTGAAGACACGTTCAGATAGCACACTAGCAGCAGGGTAAGCGAGCTCCTGTAAGGCATATTGTGCCAATTCAGGCCAGGTGTCAAGATTACTGGCCCAATAGTCAAAGGGGAATGACCGGTGAGGGAGAACATCGATATGGGAGGAGAAGTAGTTTGTTACCATAGTTGACAACTGCTGTCTCCTGTCACTTTCGATCTATGCAGTATTACCAGTCGTGTGAGTGGTACTTGAAAAATCAGTCCACAACATGGTCATGAAACCCCTTTGTCCAACGCCACTTAGGCTGTGTGCACCACGAACACCTCTTCCATGTTGCCCCCTACGGCTCGTTGGAAAAACATCACAGCCACTGTGTGCTGGGAATGCCTGAAACAAACGGTTTACCAGAGTTGCTTGTTTGTAAGCCAATATTAGCTCTAGGTTCTCCTGTGGCATGATGTTTTGGAATTTGCCTTTATAGAGTGGATCCATGATGCTGGCCAACCAGTAGTAGTCATCGTTCATCATTTTGGCAATGTGGGGGTCCCTTTTTAGGATCTGCAAGGCATAATCAGACATGTGGGCCAATGTTCCAGGTGTCAATGATGCACTGCGAGTGTTGGGTGGAGGAGCACTTTCTGGTAAATCCACATCCCTCCAGTCACGCACAAACACTGTACCTGACCTTGCCACGCCAACATTTTTTCTTGCCCCCTGAGAAGCAACCTCCTCCCCAAAATACTCATCCCCATCATCATCCTCCTCCTTCTCTTCCTCTTCTTCCTCTACGAGACTTCCCTGAGCAGACAAAGGCTGATTGTCATCAAGGCTTCCCTCCTCCTCGGCTGCAGACACCTGCTCCTTAATGTGCATCAAAGTTTGCATGAGCAGACGCATAAGTGGGATGCTCATGCTTATGATGGCATCGTCTGCGCTTACCAGCCGTGTGCATTCCTCAAAACACTGAAGGACTTTACAGAGGTCTTTCAGCTTCGACTACTGCACACCAGACAACTCCATGTCTGCCTGTAAACTGCCTGCCCATGTATCCTCCCACAAATGAATTCCAGCCTGCCTTTGTTCGCACAGCCTCTGAACCATGTGCAGGGTGGAGTTCCACCTTGTTGCAAAGTCGATAATTAGGCGATGCTTGGGAAGGTGGAGCAATCGCTGCAGCTTCTGCATATGACTGGAGTGTACGGCCTGCGGATGTGCGAGCACAGTCTTCGCACCTTATGGAGCAGGGGTGTTAACTCCGTATAATTATAGAGGAAGCACTGCACCACCAGGTTCAAGGTGTGAGCCAGGCAAGATATGTGTCTGAGTTTTGAAAGGGCTATGGCTGCCACAATATTCTGGCCGTTATCACTAACTACCTTGCCTGCCTCAAGATGTAGACTGCCCAGCCATGACTCAGTTTGTCGCTGCAAGTAGTCGGCCAGTACCTCCGCGGTGTGTCTGTTGTCGCCCAAACACATCATCTTCAACACAGCTTGCTGACGCTTACCACTAGCTGTTCGATAGAGGGACACCTCGTGTGCAACATTGGCAGCTGCGGATGGAGTGCTCGTGCGACTGTGCTCTGTGGACGAGCTTTCGCTTCTGGAGGAGGAGGAGGGTCGAACGCCTACAGCCAACTGTTTCCTATACCGTGGGCTAGGCAGCACTGTCCCACCGCCGCTGTCCCCTGTGGACCCTGCATCCACCACATTAACCCAGTGCACAGTGATGGACACGTAACGGCCCTGGCCATGCATCTGTTTTGAGGTGCACCTTTCCACTCACTGATTGCTTGAGTGCATGGACAATGTGGTCTTTCACATGCACGTGGAGGGCTGGGATGGCTTTTAGAGAAAAGAAGTGCCGACTGGGTAGGTCATAGCGGGTACTGCGTACGCCATGAGCTCGCGGATAGCTTTGCTTTCAACCAGCCAGTAGGGCATCATCTCTAACGAGATTAGTTTGGCAATGTGGGCGTTCAAAGCCAGTGTACGTGGATGAGAGGATGAGTACTTTCTTGTCATACTCAGAGTGTTTGGTAGGGTGAGCTGGACTTGAGAGCTGCATATGGTGGAACTAGCGGTGGACATGGCGGACTGAGAGAGGGTTGGTGATGGTGTTGGTGGTGTTGCTGATGGCCTAGATTCAGTCTTTCATAGCAATAATATTGTGATTCCATGACTGCTTTGCCCTTGCGACGACACCTCAACATTTGCTGCTGGTGGTGTGCTAACCGGTCGGCTTACAGTGGGGGAAGCAATGTAGCGTTGCTGACTACCTTCATTCGGAGCAGGTGCACATGTGGTACGTGAGGTTTGGAAGTCCGTTCACGCTTGCAAGTGCATGTTGGTAAATGTCTAAGCATGCAAATGGTATTCAAATTTCTCAGATTTTTCCCTCGGTTAAAGGTCTTTGCGCACTTCTTACAGATAACCTTTGCCTGATCATTAGGATTTTGTTCAAAAAAGTGCCACACTGCACTCTTCCTACTATGGAAGACATTTTGAGACCTTGCACGCTGTGCTAATTTGACCATCTGGCCAAGCTGTCCTGCAAATCTTTTGTTTTTTGTAACACGTTTTTGGACTGGTACGATCATGCCAGATAACAGCTGTTGCAATGTCGTTGCCTGCTGTGGATCCTCCTCCTCCTCTTCTGAGCTATTGGTAGCAGCACCCTCTTCCCCCAATGGATGCCAATCTGGGTCAACAACTGGGTCGTTCATCACCTCCTCTTCAATTTCATGTGCATCTTCCTCTGTGTCACAGTGTATGGTGGTATAGTATGCGGGAAGGGGCACCTGACTTTCATCAGTGTCTGATTCTGACTCAGTACACTGCGAGGACAATGTAGTGCTCTGAGTGAATATACCAGCAGAAAAATCTAGCAGTGGCTGTGCATCAGTGCACGCCATGTCAGATTCATCTTGGACTGGGGAATTCACGATTTAACTTGATAACCCAGGCATGGTATGTGAAAAGAGCTTCATGGAGTAATCGATAGTGTGGCCGGCCACATCCTTCACTTTTGGTAGGGGTTAAGGACACAAGGAAAGGTGTTGGTCCTGACCAGGAGCCTCCAATGACGACTCAATGCTTTTATTTTTTGAAACTTCAGAAGAGGAGGCGAGAGAACTGGAGGCTGTGTCAGCAATGTAAGCAAAAACTTGTTCCTGAAGCTCCGGCTTTAAAAGTGGTTTACCTACTCCCAGAAAAGAGAGCCTTCGAGGCCTTCTGGAGCCAGACGATGACACAGGCTCAACACCTCCTGCCTTAGGTGCTATTGTGCTTTTGCCACTACCAACAGATGCAACACCACCACCACTATAGGGACCAACTGGCAACCCCCGCCCACTTCCATGGCGTCTTCCACAATACTTGCTCATTTTTGTGAAAATGTACCCAAAATACCACCAGCTATATGGTACTGTAAAACAAGGTAGAAGGTGTATCTACTATTGGTGAGATTTTGAATCTCACTATAGATTTGAGGACGCTGAACTATTGTCTCAGGCCCAGTAGAGATTACTGTACACCTCAATGTAACAGACTGAAATTGGATGGTGTATGACAAGGTGTAGGGTGTCTACAGGATTGGTGAGAATTTGAATCTCACTATAGACTTGAGGACGCTGAACTATTGTCTCAGGCCAAGTAGAGATTACACCTCAAAGTAACAGACTGCAATTGGATCGTGTATGACAAGGTGGAGGGTGTATGTAGTATTGGTGAGAATTTGAAACTCACTAGTGATCTGAGGACGCTGATCTATTGTCTCAGGCCCAGGAGAGATTACACCTCAATGTAACAGGCTGAAATTGGATGGTGTATGACAAGGTGGATGGTGTGTAGTATTGGTGAGATTTTGAATCTCACTATTGATTTGAGGATGCTGAACTATTGTCTCAGGCCCAGTAGAGATTACACCTCAATGAAACAGGCTGAAATTGGATGGTGTATGACAAGATGGAGGGTGTATATAGTATTGGTGAGAATTTGGATCTTACTAGAGATTTTAGGAGGCTGACAATGATGCTCTCAGTCCAAGTATGGATGCAGGCAGCCTAATAAGCAGGACTGCTGCACACAAAAGGGTGGAAAAATGAACGCTTGGTAACTGTGCATAAAAGAGGAAGAAAAGTATTTTTGCTTTTAAAAAAGCAGTTTGCACAGTGTGCAAACAGCAATGCAGCTATCAGAGAGCCTTATAAGGCAGCCTAATTACCAACAGAGCTGATGCACAAAAAATAGAGCCTCCCCTGTCACTGCACACAAGGTGTTGTGTTGTATAGTGGAAATCGCTAACAGCAGAAGCAGTTTTTGGTTCTTCTTCCCTGACTAACGCTCTCCCTACAGAATCAGCAGCAGCAGCTCTCCCTATGCTAAGATCGGCATAAGTAAGATGGCATCCGGCGTGCACGCCCTTTTATAGCTCCTGTGACACACAAAGCCAGCCAATCACTTCAATTCCCTTGTCTAAGATGGTGGTGGCCGCTGCCTATGTCTTCGCGTTGCCCACAGTGTGTGTCCTTCATCATTGGCTGAAAAAGGGCGCTGGAACCATCTTTTGAAACGCGACTTTGGCGCTCGGGTCGCCGACCTCGTGGCCGACCTCACCCTATGGTCGGGTTTCGTTTCATGAAACCCGACTTCAGCGAAATTCGCCGACTTTTGAATATGACTGACCCGTTTCGCTTAACTCTAGTTAGGACTGCTCTGATGGGTATACCTTAACAATTGGTTGAGTGGCTTAGTATACATTTTTTGCAAGAAACTTATCAACTATATACCCTGTTTTGTTACCATCTTTTTACTAGGACTTGCTGTTTATTGTTAGATATTTTTTTACAGCAGAGTATTTTTGTCACGTTTGTTGTACTGTGTTCCAGGATATTTCTTTATCAGGGAGGAAAATAGATTGTATTTGTCACAGGTAGCTGCTGGTTAATTCACAAACATATTATATCAGTTAAGTAGCATCATTTTATTTTACTTCACATTTATCTGTGTCTTATTTTTATTCTCCCATCACCAACACCACCTATAAATAAACCGTGCAAGTGAATGACTAAATTGTGCACAGCTTCTTCCAAGCCCAAGCATTTACATTTCACACTCAAGAAAGCTGAGATCTCTTTGTGATAGGAAAATGAGCCTTTGTTGCCCATTTCCTTAGAGTAAGTGTTTATTCAATGCAATTAAATTGTTTGAGAAATGGTGCTGGTTCTGCTAGCTGCAGCTTTCCACAGTTTAGAATGAATTACTTGTAGAAAATGTTTCATGTTATTGTTTAACAGAGAAGTATATTCAGCATTTTTTTGCATCTTAAAATGGTTTCCCTGCATCTTCTTTAAGGTCTCATACACATTAAACTAAAGGTACTGTCACACTTAGCGATGTACCAGCGATCCCGACCAGCGATATGACACGGTCAGGATCGCTGGTACATCGCTAAGTGGTCGCTAGTGAGCTGCCACACAGGCAGATCTCACCAGCGACATCGCTGGGGACGGGGGTCACTACTTACCTGTCAGACGAGGCGATCCTGACATTCTCCCGCCCGCGTACACGCGTCGCTCGTCGTCACAGCAGGAAGCGCCGCAGGAAGCTGACGACGAGAAACGGTCCAGGACGTTCTCACGCGATCAGCGATAACCAGCGGGGGAGCGGTCGGAGGTAAGTATCAGACATAGCGATATCACTAGCAATATCGCTATAACTTCACAAAAACCAGTGGCGATATTGCTTAGTGTGACAGGCCCTTAAAGTTGGCTAACGTGCATAGGGAGCCTCCTGACTACCCCCACCGACCCCGACAGATGTCGGAAGAGAGCGATACATCTTGTTGGATTTCCAAAGGCTAATCCTTGTGTTCTACTGGAGATAAGCTTCTGTCAGAGAAATATGGAAGTGGCTTTCTTATGAAGAACACAGGAATCCTCATGATCATTTGACTGACAGCTATCCAATGATGAATGTGGTCACAACTGCAGAAACGCATTTGATGACCGAACACTCTGTTTCTAAGGCTGGAGTCACACAAGTGAGAAAAATGGATGAGTGCAATGTGATAAAATAATCGCATTGCACTTGTCCCAATGTTAATCTATGGGGCAGCTCTCATCAGCCGTTTTTTTTTTTTTTTCCTCAGTCGTTTTAATCAGGCTGAGAAAAAAGGCAGCATGCTGCGATTGTCACCGATTATCGGACACGACTTGCCAATGCAACTCTATGGGTGCGAGAAAACATCAGATTACACACGGACTACAAGTGTGACTTGTGAGAAATATGCACCGGTGTCCTTTAACAAAAGCTGGCAATTCATTGAGCGATACAGTAAAATCACACTGACATGTTTAATAAAGAAAAGAAAGAATAGATATAGACATATAGATTACATGTGTGTCTGTGTGTGTGTATATATATATATATTGTGGTGTGACAGGTGAACGCGTGGTTAATGGGAGATATGTCACATGGAGGGATGCTCCCTGCGATGCAACCCGGAGTATTTTGCCTATAGTGTACATGAGCACTAAAGATGTCATTTAGTGCACTGGGTGCGGACTGTACTCCGTTTTGCCTGAAGATATGTGTATGTTCAGGACATGTGGTGAAGTCCTGACCATGTGACCAGCTCATGTGATCCATACCTCACCTATGGGTGTGGTTACAGGGCTATGTAATTAAGGTGTTTAGCACATGTGAGAGACTGTGAGGGAGTCTGGCAGAGTGAGGACAGACTTCCATGTGTCCAGGTGGGACACTACAGAAAGTGATCTGGGTTCTAAGGAAGGAGAAGCCTTCCTGTGTCTGCGGCTGCAGATAGAGCGCTGCTCTGGACATTGCCCTGGCCTGTGTGTACAGGATCTGAGGGAACACAGCCCAGCTAAGGACTGTTTATGTGCTGTCTCTGGTTTATGGAGTAATAAACCCTGTGAAATTTTAAAGGAACGTGCCTTATGTTTGTCTCCCGCTGCACCTAAGCGAGTCGAATCCTTACAATTGGTGGAGAATGCGGGCAATGATCCCGCTACCTCTCGCACATACGGTATGGAAAATCATGAGTAATACTGACCGAGGTCGGAGGAAATGACTGTATAGAGATTTGTGGGATGCCTATGAGGAGAAGAACCTGTGTAGCTGACACCAGCAGGTAACGGACAGGAATCTGTGTTGCACTGACCAGAGTCAGTGAAAGACTGTGCATGTGTTTTTTTTTTCCTTTTCCTCGTTTCTCTGCAAAAAAAAAAAAACCTGAAAGTGCTTGCTGTGGTGAGGGCGTCACGAAGGTCTCGCAGCACAGGGACCTGGTGTTTTTCCTCTTTGAGCATTGGTAGCAGACGCTGTCTGTCTACACCATCCTGCTGCAGCTTTATTACATATGTCTAAGCGGATACAGTAGTTGTGGCTTTACACAACTACAAAGGGTGAGGACCCTGTATTATGTTGTTATACCCATTATACCTGCACTGGTAAGGTCCTATGGGCGCGCTTTTGTGGGTTTTTTTAATCTTTGAGGGTGACAAGTGGCTTTCGGTGGATCGGCGGGTCCACGAAGATGACGCAGCAGGAGCTGCAGAGACACCAGCAGCTGCTTGTGAGCGATGGCAGGAGCTGAGGCAGTGCCAGAAGGAAGTGGTGTGGTGTCATGCTTAAAGGGCCAGTACCAGTCTGAAGAAAAAAAAAAACTGTACTGTGTGAACTGTGGCCTAAGAGGTTCTGCAGGACAGACATGGGGAGATCCCGAAAAGGGGTGAAGTCCCAAAAGGGGGCGGTGGCCCAAATCGGGGTGGTAGCCCAAAAAGTGGTGGAGTCCCAAAAGAGGGCGGTGGCCCAAATTGGGGTGGTAACCCAAATTGGGGTGGTAACCCAAAAAGGGGTGGAGTCCCGGGAGGGGGCAGCAACCCAAAGCGGGGTGGTGGTCCAGAAAAGGGCCAAGTTTGAAGAAGTGACAGCACTGGGTGACTCAGTAGGTATGTCTGGAGTACTGCAGTGTATGTGCAGGTCTTTTTCAGAATGTGGAATATCCTTTCCGGGTAGTAATGATGGGCCACAGATGTGCACAGTGATGCTGCACCGGGAAGGAGCCTTTGGTCGGCTGGAATCAGAGAGTCAGGTGACTCTGACAGGAACTCCTCTCGTTTTCTCTCTGTCCGAGAAAAACATCAGGGTGCGCTGTAAACACGGGGTCACTGTGAACTACGCAGTAGACAGAGTATTGTTTGAGGGGACCAAAGGTGGTGAGTGCCAAAGGGGAGGGATACCACGGGACTTAGTTTATGCCTGGGAGAGGGGCCGGGACTTTGTTCTGTTTGATGACGTTTGGTCGGACGATGGAGATGCTTCGACTGTGGGGCCAGCGGACACTGAGACAGTGACGGCTCCTGACGTGGACAGGTCAGAGGTAGAACTGACCAGAAGAAAAAGTACATCTGCCCAACTTACGGACCTGACGTCTCGTGATATGACGGATGGTGCGCTGGGAGATGAGACGATTGTGAGTAGCTCGGTCAGTGAACCGACACTACAGTGCTCCTTCTGGCTGGATGGAGAATGGGTGATTTGAATGTTAGACCCTGGGAGTCTGGTATCTGTGCTAAGAACCACACCTGGACATTCTGTGTCGCCTGGGACGGTGACGAGAGTGAATGGCTTTGGTGGGGATGACAAAGAACTTTTGACAGCATACCTCTACATTGACACGACTGAGAGTTCCACGTACCATGAGTGACAGTAGTCCCAGACTTACAGTGTACTATGGTAATAGGGCGGGACTTAGAAGCCCTGTGGGACTGGTGGACAAAAGGAGAAGTGTCTGTTGATATAATGTGTATGGGAGGTAATGGTGTGAAAAGTCCGCCTCCTAAAGATGACAGGCCTAAGTTAAGCATGCCCAGAGAGAACAGTGCGTCGGCCCCACTTACGGACATGATGTCACCTGACGGGTACCACAGGGGGACTGATAGTGGTGTAGTGATTAAAAATAGTGGACCTGACACCAGAACAGAGAGCAACATGAGCGTTTCCCATTCGGTGGGGTGTGACACAGGTACCAGGCGTGTCTGTAATATGTTATTGCCAGTAGCAACCACTAGGGCTGAAGACGGTCTTTGTCAGACAGAAGCACAAACCCAGTGTAATGACAGTTTGCACCAGGTAGAAGCGCACCTACGAGACTTGGAGCAAGGGCGCGAAGAGATGTGTCAGCAGCTGGCGAGGGAGTGTCTGAAGGTGGCAAGTCTGGAAGTCGCCAACTCCGCGCAGGTGGAGCGGTTGGAAAAGGGTCCTGAGTCCGAGCTCTTGGCAGGCAAGGCACTGAGACAAGTGACTGAGCACAGAGTGGATGAGCTGGCGAAGGAAGTCTCTGAGCTCAGAGGACACCTGTCAGCATGTAAAACCATGAACAAGACCCTGTTGGAAGATATGGAGGTGCTCAGAGAGGCCCAAGAGAAGCATCAACAGGAGATTCTCAGGAGAGAGGATGAGCGTCGCTACCTGGCAGAGGAGCGAGATAAAGTTCTGCAAGAACTCAGTGGAGTAGTAAAAGGTCTTCTGCAGGAGAAGTGGATGGGTGAAGACGTACAGCGGCCGTGCCCGACTGATGGCAAGGCAGAACTGCCAAAGCCCATCTTGGAAAAGGGTCCTGAAGACTGTAAATCTCAGGAAGATGGTGAGCCAAGGGCTGCACAAGACAGTCATCCGATCGTGACAGATATCTTGAGGGAAGTGTCCATAGGGAACCCAGAGCCATCTGTCCAGGATGAGAGCAAGTCCACGACCTTCACGGTTGTAATTGATGTACCAGAAGACATGCAGGAAGCCTGTGCTGAGGAAGGTGTGCATGAGGCCTTTAGGAAGGCTATAGAAGCATGTAGTGTGATCTGGGCACCGGAGACGAAGCAGCTGGTCATACTGTCATCTAAGGAAGTCACAAGGAAGCGGGTTACTATCCTGGGGGGATATGCATCTACAATGCCTCCGCACAAGGCAGATGAGCCTGTTGGAAAAAAAAGAAGCCGCTCGATGTCAAGAGTGTGCGAGGAAAGTTCAAAGTCAGCAGGGCATTGCAGAAGACCTCATTCAAGTGCCCGGAGGTCTGGTGAGGAAAGTCATCGGAAGGTTTGGGAAAGTGATGCAGGACATGGTGAACTGGTCTGGCGTGATGAGAGTGAGGATTCCGGCTGATGACGAAGCCCAGGACAAGGGTGAAGATGGGATGGTTCCATTCCTCGTTGTCGGGTCCATGGAGAGCCTTGGGAATATCCGGATGCTCCTGGAGTATCGCGTGTCATACCTGAAAGAAATAGAGCAGCTAAGACTTGAGAGGAAGCAGATCAGTAGAGAGCTGGAGGAAATGGAAAGAAGATGGCCACCTCCTTCAACTCATGGTATAGAAAGGCAAAGAGGTTCACTTAAAACTGAAAGTCCTCAAGCTGGAGATAAGAGAGTACATAGAGATAAATGGAAGGGCTGCTCTCGGGACCTTATAGACATTAGGAGAAATGGCCAGCAGAGAGAGGACAATAGGTGGCCTGATGGAAGAGGAAGTAGTGATGCCTCAGTTAGCTCAGAGCTGAGTGACCTAGGCGGGAGACCCTGTAGAAGAAGTGGTGACAAAGAGTCAGTCCAGACAAGAGGTATGGGGGCAAGGGAGTCGCAACACCATACTGACCGCCGGGGTTGCGGGTGGTCTGACATGGGCCCATCTTTATCAAAGAACAAGACAGAGTCGGATAATGGACGCCTACTGAAGGGTTCACTAGCAGGGCCTGACTTTGATAGACGATTTGACTTGCAGAGACGACCAAGAAGGATCTCTGGTCAAGTAATAGAAAGTGCCAAGCCCCACAGCTTTAGGCAGAGGAGGGGGATATGTGGTGTGACAGGTGATCATGTGGTTAATGGGAGATATGTCACATGGAGGGATGCTCCCTGCGATGCAACCCGGAGTATTTTGCCTATAGTGTACATGAGCACTAAAGATGTCATTTAGTGCACTGGGTGAGGACTATACTCCGTTTTGCCTGAAGATATGTGTATGTTCAGGTCATGTGGTGAAGTCCTGACCATGTGACCAGCTCATGTGATCCATACCTCACCTATGGGTGTGGTTATAGGGCTATGTAATTAAGGTGTTTAGCACATGTGAGAGACTGTGAGGGAGTCTGGCAGAGTGTGGACAGACTTCCATGTGTCCAGGTGGGACACTACAGAAAGTGATCTGGGTTCCAAGGAAGGAGAAGCCTTCCTGTGTCTGCGGCTGCAGATAGAGCGCTGCTCTGGACATTGCCCTGGCCTGTGTGCACAGGATCTGAGGGAACACAGCCTAGCTAAGGACTGTTTATGTGCTGTCTCTGGTTTATGGAGTAATAAACCCTGTGAAATTTTAAAGGAACGTGCCTCATGTTTGTCTCCCGCTGCACCTAAGCGAGTCGAATCCTTACAATATATACAGTACATGTCATTGAGAAACACACATATATATATATATTTATAGTTGAAATGAAATGACACATGGTTTACATACAGTAAACCATTTCATTTTATTTAGTTTTTTATATGTCTTTGGCTAATAATTAGATTAGGGTATGTGTAAAATTTGGGACATGTAGGTGTTGAATTAAGGGGTTAATTTGTTGAAAAAAATTGCGTGGGTTCCCACGGTAATTTCTCCGCCAGAGAGGGAAAGTCAGTGAGTGAGGGCAGATATTAATAGCCTAAAGAGTGACCATTGTTTTTGGGCCCCCCAGCTAAAAAAATCTGCCCCCAGCCACCTTAGAAAAGGCGCATCTATAAGATGCGCCTTTTTTGGCGATTACCCTCTCAATTCCCATGGCCTTTAGCGGTGGCTCATGGGTTAATAATAATGCATTAATGTCACCTTGCTATTGAAAGGTGACATTAAGCTGGGTTAATAATGGAGAGGTGTCAATAAGACACCTATCCATTATTAACCCTAGAATAGTAAAGGGTAAAAAAAAGACACACACATTAATTAAAAATTCTTTTAATGAAATAAGCACACAAAGTTTTTGCCAAAATTTATTAATCTGCTAATCCAAGAAAAGACCATGTCCTGTAAAAATAACAAAAAATAAAAAAACAACAATATACATACCTCTCTGCCATTCAGTCAGGTCCCCTGCTGTAGTCCATCACAAGGGGTTAACTAGTTTACAACGAAGACAGGTGCTAATGCGACTGGTTCCACTATAAACCACTGCAGAATGAATCAATTCATCTCTGCACAGCCTTCCCGGCAGTTCACCTTAGGTCAGCCAGGGACTCCGCAGTGAGGCTGGATGGCCTCACTCTGGGATTTTGGGAGGCTTCTTATAGCCTCATTGTGGGGCCATTCCTTGTCGCTTATAGTCTGACCATTGGCTGAGTGTGTGACCATGCTGTGCTTGTGCTTGTGCCTGTCTTTGTGCCTTTGCGTCTGTACGTATGCCTGGTTTTGATTTGGTTGTGTTCCTGTTACGAGTTTTGCCTGCCCCTTTTGTACTGTGCTGCTCTTTCTATGATCCCTTGGCTATGTACTGACTACCCTCTGCCTGCTACTCTTGTACTGCGCTGCCCTCTCTGTGTATGAACCCTTGGCTACGTCCTGACTACCCGTTCTGTCTAGTCTTTTGGTACTGTCGTGCTATCTCGTGCTTTGACCCTGGCCTGATCTGGTTTACGTCCCTGTCTAAGCCCCTTGGTAACGTTGTCCTGTAGTTACCCTTCTAGGAGTTTTCCTTCATCTCCTAGCTCTCTAGAGCTTAGGCAATGCCCCCAACAATCAGGTGATTCAGGCCCTGTTTGTCTGAAGCATGCATCTTCACTGCTGCTGCCCCGCTCCACAGGTATCTTTGGGCACAGTTTGTTTCACTCAGGACACGCGCACTGGCTCAGTGAGCAAGTGCAGTGCGGTGCTTCTGACACCATCAGGACCCAGTGCCTTGCCATTGCTAAGTCCTTTGATAACTGTTTTCACCTCATCCACTGAGATCTCAGCATTCATGAATTCTAGCTCCTGGTCTAAGAAGTAAGGCATCTTTGCTCTCTTTAACTATTCCCCCTCCAACACCTTGTGTCACCCTGCAGAGCTCTCTGTAAAATTCCCCTAGAATCTTGTTTATTTCCCTGGGATCGAAAGTCATGCCCCCACCTTTTTTATTCAAACTCAGGATTAAAGTCAATTGCCCCCGTCCCCTAGCCAGATTGGTCAGCATCTTCTCCGCCTTGTTCTCAAATCTATGGAGCGCCACTTCCTTCTGTGATCTGAACAGTTATTCCTTCTTATCCGCCCACGAGTCAAAGCTATTCCCAGAAAGACCGCATATGCCCCCCTCAGAAGTTCACTGGCCTTTGAGTATTGTTCATTTGTTTTCATTTTGAGTGTGACTGTGTAACCCATCAGACGACCCAGTAAAACCGCTTTAGCCGTCTCCCAGTACAGCATCGAGTTTTGCTCATGGTCTCCATTTGTCGCTATGAAATCCTTCCACCACTCTCTCAATATGCTATGAAAGTTCTCATCTCTAGTCAGGAATGTCAGGAACCTCCACAAAATGTCCATATCCCTTTGAATGTTGTCCTGTATCCACATGCTCACTAGACTATGATCAGAAATCACCATATTTTCTATCACTCATTCATTCTGGATAATAGGCTCTCACTCAACCAAATCTGATCTTCATGATAGGTTTAAAAAAGTTTTTGATATATTTGTGAAAACTAACATCATATCATACTTCATGACAGTGGTAACATTTGTTCAATATAACTTGCATTTATTTGTGAAACTATCGCAAATTTTGAGAAAATTTAGAAAATGTCAACATTTTCAAAATTGTAAATCTTATGCACTTAAACCAGAGCGTTCTGTCACAAAATAGTTAATAAATAACATTTCCCTCGGTAGAAAGCACACCATAGAAGGCCACATAACTAGGCTACTTTTTGTAAATTTTAGCTAGCAAATATGTGAAATTTAGAATATTTCCTGTCACATTGCAGTGGAAGATGTGATGAGACACTGGCGCAGCATCCGTGACCAATACAGGCGGGAACATCTGCAGCGGGCCAGGAGTGGTGATGCGAGCCACACAAAGAGAAAATATATATTATGATCGCCTCTCCTTCCTCGCTCCTATTCTGGATCTGAGACCGTAAGTAGATACCTCACACCACATTACACAGATACTTTACAGGGACCAAACTAATGTTTGGAATTTTGCCTATGTTCTATTTCATAACAGAACTCAGTCAAACCTTATGGAAAGGGAAACTGGCTCAGATACAGAGCCCATCATTGATCCTGTGGCTGGAGGAGAAGAGGTGGCTGGCCCATCTTCTCCCCCTCCAAGAAGCATGGGTGAAGTTTCCTCTCCTGAAAACCCAGTGCCTGCACCACAAACCCCACCACCAGGAGCACATCCACAAGCAGGACCGTCTGCTGCAGCACCATCCGCCATATAGGAGGAGCAGGGCAACATCAGCAGCAACTGCCCAGATACTGGGATCCCCACAGCCTGCTGGACCATCCCAGCGAGGAAGAAGAATGCGCCAGATTCCTGCCCAAGATACCCATGCCAATGTTGACACAGGGGTACTGAACTACCTTGCTCGAGTCAATAATGATGATGGGGAGGAGGTGTACTCATGCAGCCTGGCCCGTTATCTTTGAGCCCTTTCCCGTGAGGTGAGGCTACGTATTTGAGGATGTTTTCAGATCCTGCTTGATGCAAGCACACACCCCAATACCCCATATGAGTTATTGAATATCTGGAGAGGTGGCAGCTTTCCTCAAGGAATCTGATGCGCCTTAGACACCCCACACACATGCTTGCTCAAGGAGGCTCTGAGGATCCTCAAACATGTGGGCCTACACCTCACACCCTTCCTCCCCTTACCCAACCTTGCCCACAGCAGCCACATATGTCTGCCTCTAGCCAACCTCACCAATATGGCCACTTGTTCCCACCCAATGTTGGAGGCTGGTCCCAACCTGGTTGGCGGCGACATAGCTATTTTGGTGGGTACGAGCCACGGGCTTACCAGCCCCAACAAGAGGCCCCTCTCCAATTTCAGTCAGCCCAGTACCCACCACAATCACAGGAGGCAGTACACTACCCACATCATGGGCAATAGTATGCTCTCAAACAGGGTGATGGCCAAGTTGGCCAAAGTAGCCAGCAGCAAACACAGGCTGGTCTTCCGCCTTCTCCTCCCCCGACCTACCAACACTTGTAATGTAGGAATATTGGTCTTGCATAATTGTTTTTTTGTTTTCTGATAATGTTTTGCTTGCAATTTTGCAAATCTGCAAAAAGGCCACTTTGGGCCATTGCCACATTTACCATATGGCAATAATATGTGATTAAAAAAAAAAAAAGGACCAAAGTAAAAATTTGTCTACTACATTTTACGTCTCTGTCTCAATTATGAAAAAATTTATCAGCATGCTAACATACGCTAACCAAGGCAATTAAACAGTCAGAGAATCATAATGGGTTGAAAGATATATATTTACACAGACAGAAATTAAAAAATTATAACATAGACACAGCATGCTCTTGCCAAGAAGTTTCCCCCTTAGGTGACATAAAGTAATTTGTGAACATATCACGCACTTTGAGCCCAGAGAGCGGTCTACGTTGAGGGTTGATATGTGATCTCGCCCTACGCACATTGTCCGACCCACGCACAACACCAGCAGATGAGGAACAATCATGTATCCTGGTGAAGTTATGAAGAATGACACATGCTTTGATATCTTCATTCACATTTTATTCACACAGCTGAATGGCAGACTGGAGGACCCGCCATTTGCCACAAAGAATGCCAAAGGAACATTCCACTAGTCTCCGATCACGTGATAGGCGCAAGTTAAAAATTCTGCGCCGGTGGTCCAGGTTGCGCCGGGGATATGGCCTCATGACATTGTGCGTTAACTGAAACGCCTCATCTGCCACAAGGACATAAGGGACTGATTCTTGAGTGAAGCCTGGTAGCTGGCGTGGTGGGGGTAGATCCAACTGGTTGGTGCGTAGCCGCCGACCCATAATGGAAGTATTGAAGACTCTAGAGTCTCCCATCCTTCCATAGGCCCCAATGTCGACAATAATAAATTTGTATTGAGGGTCGGCCAGAGCCAACAATACAACAGAAAAGTTTTGCTTATAATTGAAGAATTGGGAGCCAGAGATCGGCAGCTTACGCACCCGGCTATGTTTCCCATCCAGCGCCCCAATACAATTAGGAAACTGGCATTCCTCCTCAAAGTTCCTTGAGATCCTCAACCAGTCTTCCATCCTGGGCTTAGGTATGACGAGTTGATGGAGTTTGGACCATATTTCACTACATGTCGACCTGACTATGCCAAAAATGGTAGATCTTCCAATAAGAAACTCATGGTGGATAAGACAGGCCAGTGGACAGGAAGCAGAAGAACAACAGAAATGGAACATTTTAGAAGGCAAAAATGATAAAAAAGACCAGCTACAGACATACCAAACTTTTTATTGTTTCATATCTACTAACACACATATTTTTTTCAAGCATAATGACTACGTGATATTCAGTACATATTACACATAACATTCTGGTATGTAATTTTTAATATATCTGGAGTAAGATGAGGGCCAAAAAATTATTCCAAAAACAAAAATGTACATACTTTGGGCAACATATCATGAACATAGAGAATGTGGATATGTAGTACATACCGTAATGTGAGTAGAAGTCGCTCCTCTGCAGATATAGTTTTGCGCGTACTTGTGTCCTGCAAGGTTATCCCAGGGCGCACTGTCTCCAAGAGGAGATCAAATGTTGCAAGGCTCATGCAACAGTATTGGAAAAATATTTCTGGGTGATCCCGCAGGGAAGAATAGAGGCAGTGAAAATGACCTCTTGTCAGTCGTTGCCTCAAAAGTGGATGGACCCACATGCGTCTCCTCCTCCGCGGATCCACTATCACTGGGTATGGGTGAACAAAGCGGCATGACAAAAGCCAGTTGAAGAGAACCTGCTCAGTTGTGTTGAAACTCAGACTGTCTGCCATGTTGCACATACAACACAAACACACCTAGTCAAGGCAAGGTCACAAATGGACAGCATGGAGGCAGCCACCTGTTCCAGAGCCAATAAATAGGGTGTAGGCTAATGATTTAAATAGTGTGCAGGCCTCAAAACCGTTAAATGTCCATTTTGCAAGCCAGCGAGAAAATCTCGCCATACGAATACCATACGGATTACATATGAATGGTTACATGCGCAAAATAAGCGACCACACCTTGCTTACGGATGACATACGGAGCACTATTTAGGGAACATTTCTCTGTATTATGCATGTAAAATGCGGACCGTATTTTGCTTCGGTTAGTGTGACCCCGGCCTTAGAAAAAATCTGGGGAGCAGGGATAGCTAAGGTGCCCCCTAGCATTAGGGACAAGCAAGGAGCCTCTGGTACTGGAGAATCTGACAAGAGTTGTGATAACATCAAGAATCACATTTATCTTGTGCACTACGCTGAGCACAAAACTGTGGTCAACCGTGTTTTTATGCATACTTAAAAAGAAGTACACCTCTGGATCATAGTCCAGATGGTGTCCACAATGCCTCCATCTGACTCATTATAGGGAATCTTCCGCCGAGGGTTCCGTCTGAATCATGTATTTAAGAGATTTACATGGAAACCTCGGTGTAAGCACTCACCGTAATGCAAGATATAAATGTGAAACGAGCCTTACTGCGATGTTTGTGAGACAGAATGAAAAAATCAAAAGCAAGGGAAGAATTGGTTTTATTTATTTTCTGTGCTGTTCGTTGTGCAGTATAAGAAGTTGGACAACTTTATTATTTGGGTTGGTGCGATTACAGAGATACTTGATTTATATTTTTTTATATTCGGTAGCTATCACACACTAAAAGTCGCTTTTTTTTGCAAAACCTAGTTTTTGCATTGCCATATTTTGAGAGCTATAATTTTTTAACATTTCTGTGTACAGTCATGTCATGGCTTGTTTTTTGCAGGACGAGTTGATATTTCTATTGATACTCTTTCTGGGCACATGACATTTTTTGATCGCTTTTTATTCTGATTTTTGGGAGGCAGAATGAACAAAAACCAGCAATTCAAGGATTGTTTTTTATGCTGTTCTGCATGTGGTAAAAGTGACAAGGCAGCTTTATTCTTTGGGTCAGCATAATTACAGTGATACCACATTTATGTAATTTTTTTGTGTTTTGAGGCTTTCACACGAAAAGCTTTTATAGAAAAAATAATTATTTTTGTGTCGCTATCTTCTGAAAGCAATAACGTTTTAATTTTTCTGCTGACAGAGCTGTGTGGTGGCTTGTTTTCAGCTATATCATTTTTTTTACATTTGTCTTTTTGTATTCCACTTTTTTTACAGCTGTGAGTGATGAAAAAGCGCAGTTTGCCACTTTTTTTTTTTGCTCCATTCACTGAAAGGTTTGACCGTTTTATAGATTGAGTCACTCCAGAATTGGGTATTCTAAATACAGTAGTGTGAAAAAGTGTTTGCCCCCTTCCTGATTTACTACTCTTCTGCATATTTTTCACACTTAAATGTTTTGGATCACCAAAAAAATTTAAATATTAGACAAAGATAACATAAGTAACCACAAAATGCAGTTTTTAAATGAAAGTCTTCATTATTGAGGGAAAACGAATACCAAACCTACAGAGCCCTGTGTGAAAAAGTGATTGCCCCCTAAACTTAATAACTGGTACACATGGCCACCATCCCCATCATGGTATACATCACCACCATCCCCATGCTGTATATGGCCACCATCCCCATTCTGACATACATTGCCCTCATCCACCATCCTGTATACATGACCATCATCCCCATGCTGGTATACTTGGCTACCTTCCCCATCCTGGTATACATGGCCCCCCATCCTGCCATATATGGCCACCATCCCCATTTTGACATACATGGCCCTCATCCACCAATCTGTATACATTGCCCCCATCCACCATCATAGTATACATGGCCCCTTCATCCCCATCCTGGTATACATGGACCCCAAAAACGAAACTGGTATACACGGCCCCTATCACCCTGCACACATAAAAAAATAAACAATTCTTCTTACCTTCCTTCCTCTCCTTCACAGTTGTGTCCTGTTCTTATGCCAGCAGCTGATTTCAGCATGTAATCGCACATGATGTCACTGCCATGTGCCCTCACATGCTGAGGTCAACTGCTAGAATACTCACTGCACTCCACACCCAGGATTATGTGCATGGAGAGCATTGAATATTCATTCTGTTTAATAGAGGGCACAGTGTTAGTTTCAGCCGCTGGATGATCACGTGTGCCCACTATTAAAGAGAATGAAAATTCACTGCTCTCCACTTTTATGGGCATGCTAGAGGTTAAATTGACACCTTGCAGTTGTGTGTTGGAACACTGCCTGAGGTCAAATACCCATCTCTTCTCATGGTTGTTGAAGCACTGAAAGTCTATTGAGATGGATTTCACGGTATATTAATGTTATGTTCACATCAAAGGTTTACAACTTCTTTTGCTTTATCTTAAAATTTCAAAGAAAAGGCAATTTTGCAAAGAGAAATATTAAAAATTCTGCTAAGCAGAAGAATTTCCATGAAATCCTAGGTGTGGAAATTTGTTTAACACCGGAGAATGCATCAAATGAATCAGATAAAGCAGGAAATCTAGAAATTTAAAAACATGGATTGAATGACCTACAAAGGAGGCTGTCAATCATCTTACACACTTCTCTAATTATTTGATTTATTTTATTTTCAGTGAAAATATTTTATCTTTCAGTAACTACGTTTTCAAGAATCAATTCCAAGGGAAATTCATGGTAAGAAAAACTTATACTTTGATCACAATTGTTAAAGCAATGTGTCATGGACTGAATCACCTGCAATGTGGTTGTCATATTGAGCCTTGTCAGCATCATAGACATACATGTATTGGTAATGCAACTATTCTTTTGGTCTGCCCTCTCAGCTCCAAGTAAAACAAATGACTACATCAGTGTTGCAAATTCTTCTTTGGTACATTTCTTAAAAACAGAAACTCTTGGTACATACAGTATACAGCAATGGAGTACTGTGTGCACAAAAAAAATCACTCAAATATAGGCAATATGCATCAGCAAACACTACCATGCTATTTACATCTGTAACTCACATTGCCTGCTTTAGTATCATATAGCTTATATGAATTGATAGGCCTTCAGAATCCAGCAAATTGCCTGCCAGCATTTAGAATTGATTTACTTCTCTATAATGGTATGTAGTGATAAAATTTTCTAATAACTACAGCTTATTAGGTCCCATTATGAGTTAATGTCTACTGAAGCTGTGACCATTTGCATTAATGTGAGGGACAACGGAGATGTCCCTCCACTCTGGAATGTGCCCCCACCCTTGGGATTCCACTGGATCATTGTTTTTCTTTAATTAAACTCCTGATACAAGCACTTTGAAGCTCTGTGGCTAGCAATTAGCACAAGGGTGTGAGCTCTAGTGCAGCTACAGCCAGCTGGCTCCCTTTGTTCCTTCAGGTTTACATCAAGCACCACACGTGCATAGCACCTAAAATGACCAATAATAACAATGCAATATCTCTGAGCCTAGCCGAGCACATTATCGGACTCTGCACTCCTTCCTCCGCAAGCCCGTAACATCCAGCCTCCCTGCGCAGATAAAAATCCAGCAGAATCCAGTGGCACCACTCACGTTCCATTCAGAGCTTCGGGCGGAAAGCTATGAGCCTCCACGATTCTGAACAGAAATCATACTCTCAGATATGGGAGAAGAGAGGCTGCAAAAGCCCATGGGTGGGCACAGAGTGTTGGAGGGATCTGCTTTGGAGCTAAGAGGCAGCTCCTCATTTTGAGTTTATTTTTCTACTGCCAAGAGGATCCGTTAGCTGACGTGGCCAGAAAAGCCCGTAACTAAGATTTGGACCTCTGATCCATCAGTGTCTCCCTGTGGTCACATGCTACATAACACGGTAATTGCAACCTATCTGTACCCTATCCTTGTACTACACTCTTGACTGTATATCTGTATATTGTTCTGTAAATATATGCCTGTATATTTCTAGTGTGGCTATCGGTGATTAAATATAAAATTAATATTAGGCTGCTCCTTTATCTCGATACATGAATCCCTTCGTCCGCATGCTCCGTTGGTTATTATACGCTAACTGGGTTGGTTTCTGACCAGATATAAGCCTGATGATAAATGGGGCTTATTTCGAATGAGGAACTGGTGGCAGCAGACCGTACTGTTTTAGTGAGGAACTCTGGCAGTGACGGCCTTGAGGTTTACATATATATCATTATTATTATTATTATTATATTATTATTATCCCCAGCCTGGACTGGAGATATACAGCTCTGACAAAAAAAACAACACCGCAAAATGTTCAGTTTGTCTGTTTTTTCTCTTTATAGGTATATTTTTGAGTAAAATGTAAATTGCTCTTTTAGTCTATAAACTACTGACAACATGTCTCTGAATTTCCAAGCAATACATTTTGTAATTTGTTTCTGAAAATGAGAAGTGGTCAAAATTAAGAAAAAAAAAAAAACCCAGTGCTTTCAGACCTCAAATAATGCAAAGAAAACAAGTTCATAATCATGTAGAAACAACAATACTAATGTTTTAAATCAGAAAAAGTTCAGAAATCAATATTTTGTGGAATAACCATGATTATTAATCACAGCTTTCATGCATCTTGGCATGCTTTCCACCAGTCTTTCACACTGCTCCTGGCGCAAAAATTTGAGCAGTTTTTTTTGTTTGATTGCTTGTGACTATCCATCTTCCTCTTGATTGCATTCCAGAGATTTTCAATGGGGTTCAGGTCTGGAGATTGGGCTGCCCATGACAGGGTTTTGATGTGGTGGTCTCTTAATTTTTGCCAGAGCTATATATCCACCCTCACTGGGAGCACCTCAATAACTCATACCTATAAGGGAAGCCTTTCTGGCGACTATTTGCCCTTGGTGCAGTTCCCTGACTGAGCTAGGGCAAGTGGTGGTGCTAGAGAGCCGATCCATGCTGGGGCCTTCTCTCCCCTCCCCCCAAGGTGAGCGAAGTCGACACCCCCTTCCCCTGTGCGATCCGTCACAATTACCACAACCAAATTTGCTGAGTCCTCAGAATGGTTTGCCAAAATGATTAATAACAGAGATACAAAAGATTCATAGGTGCAGTTATCACGCTTTATTGAACAATTAATGAACATGACAGCATACAGTCATGGCCAAAGTGTTGTCACCCTTGAAATTGTTCCAGAAAATGAAGTATTTCTCCCAGAAAATTATTGCATTTACACATGTTTTGTTAAACACATGCTTCTTTTTTTGTGTATTGGAACTACACAAAAACAAAGAGAAGAAAAAAGGTAAATTGGACATAATTTCACATAAAACCCCAAAAATGGGTCAGACAAAATTGTTGGCACCCTCAACTCAATATATGGCTGAATACATATTGGAGTAAATAATTGCAATCAATTGCTTCCTGTAACCATCAACACGCTTCTTACACCTTTCAACTAGGGATGAGTGCTATATGATACTCGAATATCACTCAAGTATCTCTGTGCTTGGATGCTCTCTGCAGTTATTGAGCATTGGCTGGTTCTCAATTTTGAAGTTTGACTCCCCACCCCGCAGGTATGGCAAATGTTAATTAGCCAATATGCATGTGGTTTGTTTCCATCCATATCTGGGGGCTTCTTGAAGTATGTTTGGGGTCATTGTCCTGCTGAAAGACCAATGACCTAGAAAGCAAACCCAGCTTTCTGACACGGAACATTACATTGCGACTCAAAATTCTTTGGTAATCTTCAGATTTCATGATGCCTTGAAAACAGTCAAAACACCCAGTGAAAAAGGCAGCAAAACAACCGCAAAACATCTTTGAACCTCCATCATATTTGACTGTAGGTACTGTGTTCTTTTCTTTATTAAAAAGCTCTATGTTAGTCTCATCTGCTCACAAGATGCTTTTCCAGAAAGAATTTGGCTTATTCACGTACATTTTGGCAAACTAGTCGAGCTTTTTAATGTCTCTGTGTCTGCAGTGGGGTCCTTCTAGGTCTCCTGCCATAGTGTTTAATTTCATTCAAGTGTAGACTTATAGTTTGCTTTGACACTTATGCACCCTGAGCCTGCATGTCAGCTTAAATTTCTTTAGAACTTGATTGGGGCTGCTTATTTACCATCTAAACTATCCTGCGATGCAACCTTTCATTAATTTTTCTCTGCTGTCCAGATATTAGCTACAGTGCCATGGGCTGTAAATTTCTTGATTATGTTGTGCACAGTAGACAAAGAAACATCAAGATCTCTGAAGAAGGTCTTGTAACCTTGAGATTGTTGCTATTTCATGTGCTTAGACAGTTGTCTTCTCTTTTTGTACTCCTGTATATGGAAGAGTTGGGCTATGTTGTTGAACCATCATTCAGCTGACAGCTATCTAAAATGTATAAGGTTTTAAAGATAAAATTCTCCCTTGGCTTGGTAACATCAGGTGCCAACAGAGCTGTCTTTAGCAAAGAGCAGTTTAACAGGACTAAAGAATATGCTGGTGTCTTCACATTAGAACAGGACTTATGAACTTTCACATGCGAAATCAACATGACCAGGAGACCTCATCAACCATCAGCTGCCCCATCAATTGAATCTGCTGCTTCTTCCTCCACTGTTACCATGTCAAGTTTTGAGATGCAGATTTTCGACTGCAGAACCTCGGGTTCTTTATCTGCTCCCGTCACGCTGACTGAAATCCCACTGTCAGCTATAACGGAAGCAGACATGCCTGCTGTTTTTGACCAGTCTCAGAGAACGAGCACACCACAACTTTCTTAATTCACCTTACCATCTCCGCCTGCACCTCCATCACGGTCCAGCAGTTTGTCCGATTCATCGTTCTCCAACCTCTGTCAGCACTGCAGTCAGCCCACAGTACCACAGTTCTGGTCACATAAAAGATTGTTTCCTCTTACGCATGACAGCGCTAAGAGGTTGAGCTCCACCATCATCAATCTGTTGGCCATGGAAATGCTGCATTTCTGCCTGGTAGATACAGATGGTTTCTGAAAGCTGATGGTTGTCACAGTCCCCCAGTATCAATTGCTCAGTTGCCATTTTTTTTCTAAGAAAGATGTGCCTGCATTACACCAGCATGTCTCAGACAATAACACCCGTTCCTTGACAAAATCTATGTCTGCCAGGGTACATTTCACCACAGACACTTGGACAAGTGTGCATGGCCAAGGGCAGTACATCTCACTGACTGGGCACTGGGTAACTCTGGTGGCTGTGGTGGCAGGCACTGCTCCACAAGTCTTGGAATCCTCAAGGCTTGAAAGACAAACCCCTACATTTAACACTTCCTCCACTACTTCTGCCTCATCCTCTACCTCCACTAGGACCTCCACCTGCTCCCTCAACCTCTGTCTTAATGAGATGTGTTCCAACAGTGCAGAACTAATCCCCACCAACTTTGTACTGTGCAGCCAGGGATCACTGCAATCAGGCAGTTTTTAAATTGGTATGAGTTGGAGATCGCAGTCATACAGCTGAAGGGTTGTGGACAGCTCTCCAGACTGAGTTTGAGCAATGGTGGTCTCCACTGAACCTGCATTCAGGGAAGACTTTGTCCGATAACGGTGTGATCCTGGTGGCGGTCCTACGGCGAGGCATGCTCACACACGTGCCTTGCATGGCTCGCGTCCAACCTGGTGGTACAGCATTTTCTCAGTCACTATCCTGGCCTGGGTGAGCTGCTCCAGAAAGCACGTAAGCTGTGAGCTCATTTCTACCATTTGCACCCCTCTGCTCATCGACTTGCATCAATTCAGAGGTCTTTGTCCATGCCAGTTAACAGATTGATATGCGATGTGCTGACACAGTGGAACTCCACTCTGCACATCTTGCAGTGACTGTGGCAGCAGCAATGAGCCCTGACATAGTATCCCATGTCATATAGCCTGGGCAAATGCAGTACAGGTGTGGTGCATATCACATTTATAGAGTGGGCACAGATTAAGGACCTCTGCACCCTTCTCCACAATTTCAAAATGGCTACTAAGATGGCTAGCATTGACGATGCTGTCATCAGCAACACTATTCCAGTCATCCATATGCTGGAGCAGATTTTGATTAGCCTGCATGATGAGATGGTGGTCCAAGAAGTAGAGGAGAATGTGGAAGGGATAGCATGGTCTCAAATTTCCAGGTGGATGCCAAGGGAGGGTGGATTACAGCGATTGAGGGGGGCTGGTGATAAACTGTTAGAGAAGGTGCAAGATCCGAGGAACGAATGGAGGAGTTATAGGTGATGGGCGAGCAACTGTCAGGAGATGAAGAGGATAATCCTTCCTCCCTGTTGTTTGTTGTTGGCAAGAGGGGATGGAGGAAAAAAATATCAGTGATACCCAGCCATCAACACAGCATGGGCTTGGACCTCACATGCATGATCCCTGTATAGTTACAGTGGGGAAAAAAGTATTTAGTCAGCCACCAATTGTGTACGTTCTCCCACTTAAAAAGATGAGAGAGGCCTGTTATTGACATCATAGGTAGACCACAACTATGAGAGTCAAAACAAATCCAGAAAATCACCTTGTCTGATTTGGCAAGATTTATTTTGCAGATTATGGTGGAAAATAAGTATTTGGTGATTTACAAAAGTTCATCTCAATATTTTGTTATATATCCTTTGTTGGCAATGACAGAGGTCAAGCAATTTCTGCAAGTCTTCACAAGGTTGGCACACACTGTTTGTGGTATATTGGCCCATTCCTCCATGCAGATCTCCTCTAGAGCAGTAATGTTTTGGGCTTGTCGCTGGGAAACACAGACTTTCAAATCCCTGCAAAGGTTTTCTATGCTGTTGAGATCTGGAGACTGGCTAGGCCACTCCAGAACCTTCATATGCTTCTTATGAAGCCACTCCTTCGTTGCCCTGGCGGTGTGCTTGGGATCATTATCATGCTGAAAGACCCATCCACGTTTCACCTTCAATGCTTTTGCTGATGGAAGGAGGTTTGCACTCAAAATCTCACAAAATATGGACCCATTCATATGTAGGTAACAGCAGGCTCGCAGGATGCAGTGACGAGACCCAAGACTGGTTGAACTTTGAAAAGCAAGCTTTTATAATTTGAAGCCGCTAGGGCTATACTAAGCAACCAAAAAGGGGTAACAACAGTTGTCCTCACAGGGACTCAGTACAACCAAACACTATTTGAAAAGACCATGACTAACCCAGCCGAGGCCGGTTACTATGGGGCCACACTATGGCCATCTACGGGTCCTTATACTCTATAATGTCACTTATCCGTCCTGACATCCCTCGGCTTCTCTGTTGGAGCTGCGTTGTGGATGAAGCCGCTTTGACGTCTTTGAGGCTGCTGTGGCGTCTTTGAGTCTGCCTTGGCGTCACAGCTGCTGGGCCCAGCTGCTGAAGATTTGGAGTAGTCTTCGGGTGTTCCAGCGCCCAGGAGGAGTTGGGGCACAACAGACCCTGATGGAGTCCTGAGATGAAGTAACCCTCTGTTGTAACAGCGGGGTTGCGCTTGTTAGCGAGTTCAATGGGACTCCTGTCCCCAAGCAGGGTTGTGTCGCAGTGCTCAAGAGTGGTGGATTACTGGCCACACGCACAGCCTGAGGCTATGTGCAGAGTGTCTCTGTTGACGAGGAACAGGCCCCAACTGCCGACTGCAGCGGGGTGAAGGTGGCTGTGAGCGGTGATAGACAAGCTGCAACCAAGGGCTGAAGTGAAACGGCAGCGCCCGTGGGTAGCAGTGGGCAGGCCGCAACTGAGGGCTGAAGGGGGATGGCAGCAGCCAGGAGAGGGAGCGGACAGGCCACGGAGGGCTTGAGCTCAACGGTAACAGCCGAGGATGACCGAGGAGGAAAACAAAACCAAGCTAAGTCACAGAAAACCAGAGAGATTGGTAACTATGCGGATTGCAGACCCCTGATCCTAACCACACAACTAACAACAGCCGTGGAGCATACCTACAATGATTCTAGACGCCTCGTCACAGAAGGAGGACTAAATAAGCCTAAAGCAAGAAAAGGGGAAATCTAAACTGCCCCAGAGCAGACCCCAAAGGAATAGACATCCCCCACACATGTATTGACGGTGAAACAAGATGAAAGCACAAACACAGGTAGGGAAATAGGCTGAGCAAACGATGGGGCCCACACTAACTAGAAAGGACAGGAAAGGAAAGATACTGTCTGCAATCACGCCAAAAAACCCTGCAAAAAATGTCCACTACTTCTGATAGCAAAAAAAACCCTGAAGTCACTAGACTTCACCCACTATATCAGCACTCTGGCATATTCTGAAAACAGAGCAAAAAGAGGCCAATCTAATAAGGGACAAAAAGCAAACTGGCACATACAGTAACATAAGAGTGGAAATTCAGCACAGTCCCAGCCTGTCTGGCTGACCACACAAAAACTGAATAGACAAAATCAAATCAAATGTGAACATTAGCAGAGAAAACTTAGCTTGAGAAGACAGGAACTGAGCTGGAAACCAAGACCTCAGGAGGCAGGGAAAAATCACCAGCATGGGAATAGGGAGTTGGCTGTCTTAAATCCAGTCTGAGACTCCAGATGTCCAATCGTCATCCTCATTATCAGGTGGCAGGTCTCTGTTAATTAGATCAGCTTCATTACCTCCTGCCACCACCAGAGGGAGCCCGGAAAGAGAACTCACGACTCCTCTGTCAGCATAAACAGTTCCCTCACCAGAAACCAGAGGCAGACCAGAAAATGAGTTCACAACAAGCAGGCAGGCCGCAACCGCAGGCTGAAGGGGGATGGCAGCAGCCGGGAGAGGGAGCGGACAGGCCGTGGAGGGCTCGAGCTCAGCGGTAATGGCCGAGGATGGCCGGGGGCAGATCGTAAACCGGGATTGGGGTGAAGAGGCAGTCCCCTGTCGGTAAGCTCGGCGCCTCTTTCCTGAAGGCCACTGCGTATCTACCCTCTGCTGCTGGTCTCTTCTCTCAACTGTCAGTGTCCTTCCCGTTCTCTCACGCCCCCTCCATCTCCTGCTCCGTGTCAGACGTATCACCAACTAACTCCCTGTCCCTTTTATACTCGCCCCTCCCCTTGCTGTCCTGTCACTCTCAACAGTCCACTCTTCTCCTCTGTTCCCCGGATACTGTTTCCTTAGGAACTCAGATGGCGGTCCCCTTGGTTCCAGCCCGGACATTCTGTGGGGGTCCTCCTCCCTACACGCTCCCATCCTGTAAACTCACCAGTAGTGTTGAGCATTCCGATACCGCAAGTATCGGGTATCGGCCGATATTAGCGGTATCGGAATTCCGATACTTAGTTCCGATACTTTTGTCATATCGGATTCCGGAATCGGAATAGGAAGTTCCCATCATGCTATGAGCCTGCTTGCTTTGATTAAGCCAATGGGAATCCTCCGAAGTGTGGGCACATCCTGTTAGGCATGTAGGCATGTTAACTATTGGCATGGCTGTGATTGGCTGCCGAAATGATGTCATGATGCACTATAAAAGCCACCGCAGCCGCCATTTCTGGTCACTCTGCTGTGAATTCAGTTAGGGACAGGCTGCTGTAGAAGACTGTGAGGGACAGTTAGAAATAGCGATTCCACCAAACATCTAGTGCTTTACCCAGGCTACATAAACCACCACTGTAGCCTTCTTTGCCCTAGCAGCAGTGTTCACAGCTGTCTGCAAGGGCTGTGTGAGTGCAGCTCACGCTGTGGAGTGGGTCCTGCAGCCACGTCAGGCTGTAGGCCACCCAGTGTGATCACTGCTGCCTCATACATCTTTTATTTTTTGAGCTGCATTTTTTACATAATTTCAATCTAGTGTGCTTCCATCCGTATCCATATACGTTGGTTGCAAACACTAGTAGTAGACAGCGGAGCCTTTCTGCAGCCTTTCAGTGCTAGTGTCCACTTTGCTGCACTGTTCACGGCTGTCTGAGAGGTCTCTGACTGTGTGTGAGTGCAGCTCACGCTGAGTAGTGTGTCCTGCAGCTACGTCTGGCTGTAGGACGCTCAACGTGCGTCAGTGCCTCACACATATTTTTATTTGAGTGCAGCTCATTTTTTCTTCTATTAGTGTGCATCCATCCGTCTCCATCTACGGTGGTTGCAAACACTATAAAGGAGTACACAGCGGAGCCTTTCTGCAGCCTGTCAGTGCCAGTGCCCACTTAGCTGCACTGTTGACGGCTGTCTGAGAGGCCTCTGACTGTGTGTGAGTGCAGCTCACGCTGAGTAGAGTGTCCTGCAGCTACGTCTGGTTGTAGGACGCTCAACGTGCGTCACTGCCTCACACATATTTGTCTTTGAGTGCAGCTCATTTTTTCTTCTCCTATTAGTGTGCATCCATCCGTATCCATCAACATTGGTTGGTTGCAAACACTATATAGGAGTAGATAGAGGAGCCTTTTTTTCTGGCTTGTGCCCTGCCGGCGCAGCCAGATTAGTATTACCCAATTTTTTTGGAGCCTCATCTTTTGCATTGTAGGTTACCTGCCTGCATTGTAATAGCTACAAAAAGTTGGTGATACTATCAGTTTCAATTCTTTGTTCACATACTTTGAGTTTGTTTCCAACAAAGAAACCACAAAAAAAGTTCACCAAACACTACATTTTGAACTTGTGTAGGCCACATCAGCTCCTATTAAAGTCTAGTCCACACACACACACACTTCATAAAATTAGTGTTTCTTGTACCTGTAACCAGCTGTTCAGGAATAAGCACACTAAGGCCCCCCTTTGTACTTTTTTGCCTATCTTAAGCAGTCTTGCAAGATGAAGAAGGCAGGGAGTAAGGCGCGTGGGCGTGGGCGTGGGCGTGGAGTTTCAGCAGGGAGAGGACGTGGGGATTCTGCAGGGAGAGGACGTGGGGATTCTACAGGTAGAGGACGTGGGGATTCTGGGCCTGCTGCGGGCACCAGTGGATCAGCATCCCCCAGTTTTAGCAGGCAACAGTCCTTTATGCGCAGCTTTGTAGGACCTCAACGTACCCCACTGCTGCGGGAGGAACAAATTGAAGCCGTTGTCGGATGGATGGCAGCTAACGCATTGACTTCAATTACTTCCGCATCCTCTCAGGGTCAGAGCACCGAAGAGCAACCATCTGTCTCTTCACCACCTGCCAAAGTGCCCAGGCAGTCAGAGAGACATGGACAGGAGCCATCACAGTCTCTACTTCTGTTCTCGGAATCTGTTGGCTTGGAAAGAGGGGGCCAGCCAAGCAGCATTCCTGAATGTGAAGAAGAGGGAGTATGCAGTGATGCGCAACTTCTTTGTCCCTCTGAATCTGAAGAGGCGAGTGGGCCAGTGCCTATGGTCAGCACACCTCAGTACGCATCAGATGATGACGAGACTCAGTTGCCACTTTCTGGTGCGTACGGTGCTGGCGAGACAACCCCGGAGAAGCAGCTGTTTGAAGAGGGGAGGGAAGATGATGAGGTCCTTGACCCATCATGGCGTGAGCAACAGGAAGGTGGTGGGAGCAGCTCGGAGGAAGAGATTCCCCTACCGGCCAAAACAGGAGGCAGAGGGAGGGGGAAGACTTGGTTGCCTGTACCCTCCACTTCGGCACCCGTTAGGAGCATTCCTCCTTCCAAAGGCAAACCGGGCGCTCAGAAGAGTTGCAGTGCGTGGTCCTTTTTTGACACAGTTGCAGATGACATTTGCTTTGTCAAATGCAAGCTGTGTCATCAGAGAGTCAAAAGAGGGAGAAATGTCAGCAACCTCAATACCACAAATATGTGGAAACATGTGCGCACCAAGCACGAGTTGGAGTTGCAGAGACACCCTGAAGACGTAGGCCAACGTACAGCACCACCTACCACCTCTTCAGTTCGTGTCGGGCCCTCTTCCTCCAGCTCACACACTGCTGGTTCGGCTTCCTCACAGGATCGCCAAGGAAGAACCTCTGCCACTGTTGTCCGGAGACCCTGTCAGATTACACCCATAGCAGCACGTTCCCATCCATCACAGCCATCGGTAGCACAGGCATGGGATAAAAGGCGCCCTTACTCGGCAAACCATCCCCGAGCACAGTCTCTGAATGCTGGCATTGCCAAACTTTTGGCAGTTGAAATGCTGTCATTCAGGCTGGTGGACACTGACACCTTCCGGGACTTAATGGCATTGGCAGTCCCCCAATACAACGTGCCCAGCCGCTTTTATTTCAGCAGGCGAGCCGTCCCTGCCCTGCAGAAACATGTTGAGGGCAAAATAAAACATGCGCTACTAAACGCCGTTAGTAGCAAGGTCCACCTGACCACCGATGCGTGGACCAGTAACCATGGACAGGGACGATACCTTTCCCTCACTGCCCACTGGGTCAATGTTGTGGAGCCGGGTACGGATCTGGAGAGTGGCGCTGTACGTGTTCTTCCAACGCCACGGATTGCAGGACTCCAGTCTGTACACATAGACTCCTCCTCCTACTCAAGTTCCTCAGAAACAGCAGAGCAGGAGCCTGTTACGACCGATATGAGCACAGCCGTGGCCAAACGTCAACAGGCTGTACTCAAATTAATTTCTTTGGGGAATCAAAGCCACACAGCGCAGGAGCTCTGGAATGCTATCAAGCTGGAGAGCGATGTGTGGTTTGGGCCAGCGAATCTCCAGCCGGGCTTGGTAGTGTGTGACAATGGCCGAAATCTGGTGGCAGCTCTTGGCCTAGGCAACCTCACACAGATCCCATGTCTGGCACATGTTCTTAACTTGGTCGTGCAGAGCTTTCTGAGGGACTATCCGGATCTTGCTGCACTGTTGCACAAGGTCCGCATAGAGTGCGCTCACTTGCGACGTTCCAGCACGGCAAGATCGCGCCTCGCTGCTCTGCAGCGACGATTTGGCCTTCCGGAACATCGCATCATATGTGACCTACCCACCCGGTGGAATTCAACGTTACATATGTTGGAGCGGTTGTGTGAGCAGCAGGCAGCAGTCATGGAGTACCAGCTGCATCAGGCGCAAACAAGTCGCACTGTGCGCCGTTCACACTTCAGCACCATTGAGTGGGCCTCTATGAAGGACATCTGCCTCGTTTTGCGTGCCTTCGATGAATCCACGCGGATGGCGAGTGCAGATGATGCACTAGTCAGCATGACTGTCCCCCTTATCTGCCTGCTTCAACAAACACTGCAAGCACTAAGGGATGAGGTTTCAGAAGAGGTGGAGGATGAGGAGTCCCAAATGCCATCTGCTTCTGGACAGTCTGCGCTACGTGTTTCCTCACAAAGGCCTAGGCAGGGGACACTTTGTGAGGAGGATGAGGAGGAGTCGATGGAGGAGGAAGACATCTCTCCAGAGGAGGGAGGTACACAAACCTCTACTCAGTATGTACAGCGAGGATGGGGTGATGCAGAGCAGGCCGAGGTCACACCTCAAACAGGGGACAGCGGTTCTTTGGCAGTTGGGAGTCTGCAGCACATGGTTGATTTCATGCTGCAGTGCCTGAGAAACGACCGCCGCATCGCCCACATTCTCGTCTCGGCTGATTATTGGGTGTACACCCTCCTAGATCCTCGCTACCGGGACAGCGTACAAAGGCTCATACCAACGTTGAACCGGGAGCGTAAAATGCGGGAGTACGAAGAGTCACTGGTGCAGTCCATAATGTTTTCCATTCCACCCGACAGCATTGTTGCTAGTGCTTTACAAAGCAGCTCTGTGCGTCGAGGCAGTGGAGGAAACTCTGCACAAAGAGGGAGCAGAGGCAGCGCCGCAGCACAAGGCAAGACCACTATGGCCCAAATGTGGCAAAGTTTTGTGTGTCCACCACAATTGTCTACACCATCAGCGACGCCTCGAGTCAGCAGGAGGCAACGCTTCCGTCAGATGGTGTCAGACTACATGTCTTGCCCTGTCGCTGTACTCCCAGATGGCTCTTCCCCCTTCAAGTTTTGGGTCTCTAAGCTGGATACATGGCCAGAGCTTAGCCAGTATGCATTGGAGGTGCTGGCTTGCCCTGCTGCCAGTGTATTATCGGAACGTGTCTTTAGTGCCGCAGGTGGTGTACTAACAGACCGTCGCACGCGACTATCTTCCGATAATGTTGACCGGCTGACTTTTCTGAAAATGAACAAGGCCTGGATCTCCAAAGACTTTGCCATTCCTCTTACAGACTAAATTAGTGGTTGGCAACTGTATCCAGGTCTGCTGGTGTGTTCATTTTTCTACCACCTGAACTATAATCCCTTTGCTTCAACACAGCCAGTTGTCGCTCAGATGTGTCGTCTGCACAGAGAAACACACTAGCTCCTGTGTTAGTGGGGTTCAGTAATGCCAGCTGATCCCCTGCTGTGTGGACGGCAAAGTCACCAGCTCCATCAACATTCAAACCACTACTGATTTTTAACCGTGCCCAACTTAGGTCTCTGGCTCCACTGTCTCTACTATTTCCCCTGACCTCCAACCCCGCCATCTACATCTCTGAAGTGGCGTCAGCACAATCTACACTTGTTCCTGTGTTCCTGTGGCTCAGTCCCATCAGTTTATCCCCTGATGTGTGTCCGGCAAGGTCTCCTGCTCTGTCCACATTCCCATAACCAGTAGTGGGAATGAGGACAGAGCTGGCGAACTTGCCGGACAAACATCAGGGGATCAACTGACGGGACTGAGCACCAGTAACACAGGAACAAGTGTAGATTGTGCTGACGCCACTTCAGAGATGTAGCTGGCGGGGTTGGAGGCCAGGGTAAATAGTAGAGACAGTGGAGCCAGAGGCCTAAGTGGAGCATGGTTAGAATCAGTAGTAGTCCACAACCTCCATAAAAACCGCTGCCCATTGGCCTCTGCATGCGGCATGCGTAATCCTGGGCTCCAACAGCTTCAGTTGGTGTTCAGAAGTGTCGTCTCCACAGAGCCAAACACATTCGTTAGAGTGTTAGTGGGGTTCAGCACTGCCAGCTGTTCCCCTGCTGTGGAGATGGCAAGTCTCCTGCTGCCTTCACCTGCCAAAATCCAGTAGGCCCCAGCCTGCTCCTCGCCTAATCCTGGGCTCCAACAGCGTCAGTTGGTGTTCAGAAGTGTCGTCTCCACAGAGCCAAACACATTCGTTAGAGTGTTAGTGGGGTTCAGCACTGCCAGCTGTTCCCCTGCTGTGGAGATGGCAAGTCTCCTGCTGCCTTCACCTGCCAAAATCCAGTAGGCCCCAGCCTGCTCCTCGCCTAATCCTGGGCTCCAACAGCGTCATTTGGTGTTCAGAAGTGTCGTCTCCACAGAGCCAAACACCTTCGTTAGAGTGTTAGTGGGGTTCAGCACTGCCAGCTGTTCCCCTGCTGTGGAGATGGCAAGTCTCCTGCTGCCTTCACCTGCCAAAATCCAGTAGGCCCCAGCCTGCTCCTCGCCTAATCCTGGGCTCCAACAGCGTCAGTTGGTGTTCAGAAGTGTCGTCTCCACAGAGCCAAACACCTTCGTTAGAGTGTTAGTGGGGTTCAGCACTGCCAGCTGTTCCCCTGCTGTGGAGATGGCAAGTCTCCTGCTGCCTTCACCTGCCAAAATCCAGTAGGCCCCAGCCTGCTCCTCGCCTAATCCTGGGCTCCAACAGCGTCAGTTGGTGTTCAGAAGTGTCGTCTCCACAGAGCCAAACACCTTCGTTAGAGTGTTAGTGGGGTTCAGCACTGCCAGCTGTTCCCCTGCTGTGGAGATGGCAAGTCTCCTGCTGCCTTCACCTGCCAAAATCCAGTAGGCCCCAGCCTGCTCCTCGCCTAATCCTGGGCTCCAACAGCGTCAGTTGGTGTTCAGAAGTGTCGTCTCCACAGAGCCAAACACCTTCGTTAGAGTGTTAGTGGGGTTCAGCACTGCCAGCTGTTCCCCTGCTGTGGAGATGGCAAGTCTCCTGCTGCCTTCACCTGCCAAAATCCAGTAGGCCCCAGCCTGCTCCTCGCCTAATCCTGGGCTCCAACAGCGTCAGTTGGTGTTCAGAAGTGTCGTCTCCACAGAGCCAAACACCTTCGTTAGAGTGTTAGTGGGGTTCAGCACTGCCAGCTGTTCCCCTGCTGTGGAGATGGCAAGTCTCCTGCTGCCTTCACCTGCCAAAATCCAGTAGGCCCCAGCCTGCTCCTCGCCTAATCCTGGGCTCCAACAGCGTCAGTTGGTGTTCAGAAGTGTCGTCTCCACAGAGCCAAACACCTTCGTTAGAGTGTTAGTGGGGTTCAGCACTGCCAGCTGTTCCCCTGCTGTGGAGATGGCAAGTCTCCTGCTGCCTTCACCTGCCAAAATCCAGTAGGCCCCAGCCTGCTCCTCGCCTAATCCTGGGCTCCAACAGCGTCAGTTGGTGTTCAGAAGTGTCGTCTCCACAGAGCCAAACACCTTCGTTAGAGTGTTAGTGGGGTTCAGCACTGCCAGCTGTTCCCCTGCTGTGGAGATGGCAAGTCTCCTGCTGCCTTCACCTGCCAAAATCCAGTAGGCCCCAGCCTGCTCCTCGCCTAATCCTGGGCTCCAACAGCGTCAGTTGGTGTTCAGAAGTGTCGTCTCCACAGAGCCAAACACCTTCGTTAGAGTGTTAGTGGGGTTCAGCACTGCCAGCTGTTCCCCTGCTGTGGAGATGGCAAGTCTCCTGCTGCCTTCACCTGCCAAAATCCAGTAGGTCCCAGCCTGCTCCTCGCCTAATCCTGGGCTCCAACAGCGTCAGTTGGTGTTCAGAAGTGTCGTCTCCACAGAGCCAAACACATTCGTTCAAGTGTTAGTGGGGTTCATCATTGCCAGCTGATCCCCTGCTGTGGAGATGGCAGTCTCTCCTGCTGTCTCCGCATTACAAAGACAGTAGGCCTCTGCCTACACCCTCCTATTTCCTGGGCTTCAACACAGCCAGTTGTAGTTCGGAAGTGCCGTCCACACGGAAAGAGATACTTGCTCCCGTGTCTCAGTGGGGTTCAGTAATGTCAGCTGATCCCCTGCTGTGTGGATGGCAGTCTCTTCTGCTGTCACCTCATTCAAAATACAGTAGGCCTCTGCCTATACCCTCCTATTTCCTGGGCTTCAACACAGCCAGTTGTAGTTCGGAAGTGCCGTCCACACGGAAAGAGATACTTGCTCCCGTGTCTCAGTGGGGTTCAGTAACGTCAGCTGATCCCCTGCTGTGTGGATGGCAGTCTCTCCTGCTGTCACCTCATTCAAAATACAGTAGGCCTCTGCCTACACCCTCCTATTTCCTGGGCTTCAACACAGCCAGTTGTAGTTCGGAAGTGCCGTCCACACGGAAAGAGATACTTGCTCCCGTGTCTCAGTGGGGTTCAGTAAAGTCAGCTGATCCCCTGCTGTGTGGATGGCAGTCTCTCCTGCTGTAAACTCATTCAAAATACAGTAGGCCTCTGCCTACACCCTCCTATTTCCTGGGCTTCAACACAGCCAGTTGTAGTTCGGAAGTGCCGTCCACACGGAAAGAGATACTTGCTCCCGTGTCTCAGTGGGGTTCAGTAACGTCAGCTGATCCCCTGCTGTGTGGATGGCAGTCTCTCCTGCTGTTAACTCATTCAAAATACAGTAGGCCTCTGCCTACACCCTCCTATTTCCTGGGCTTCAACATAGCCATTTGAAGTTCGGAAGTGCCGTCCACACGGAAAGAGATACTTGCTCCCGTGTCTCAGTGGGGTTCAGTAATGTCAGCTGATCCCCTGCTGTGTGGATGGCAGTCTCTCCTGCTGTCACCTCATTCAAAATACAGTAGGCCTCTGCCTACACCCTCCTATTTCCTGGGCTTCAACACAGCCAGTTGTAGTTCGGAAGTGCCGTCCACACGGAAAGAGATACTTGCTCCCGTGTCTCAGTGGGGTTCAGTAACGTCAGCTGATCCCCTGCTGTGTGGATGGCAGTCTCTCCTGCTGTCACCTCATTCAAAATACAGTAGGCCTCTGCCTACACCCTCCTATTTCCTGGGCTTCAACACAGCCAGTTGTAGTTCGGAAGTGCCGTCCACACGGAAAGAGATACTTGCTCCCGTGTCTCAGTGGGGTTCAGTAATGTCAGCTGATCCCCTGCTGTGTGGATGGCAGTCTCTCCTGCTGTCACCTCATTCAAAATACAGTAGGCCTCTGCCTACACCCTCCTATTTCCTGGGCTTCAACACAGCCAGTTGTAGTTCGGAAGTGCCGTCCACACGGAAAGAGATACTTGCTCCCGTGTCTCAGTGGGGTTCAGTAATGTCAGCTGATCCCCTGCTGTGTGGATGGCAGTCTCTCCTGCTGTCACCTCATTCAAAATACAGTAGGCCTCTGCCTACACCCTCCTATTTCCTGGGCTTCAACACAGCCAGTTGTAGTTCGGAAGTGCCGTCCACACGGAAAGAGATACTTGCTCCCGTGTCTCAGTGGGGTTCAGTAATGTCAGCTGATCCCCTGCTGTGTGGATGGCAAAGTCTCCTGCTGCCTACACAGTCGTACCACTACTGATTTTTAACCGTGCTCCAATTAGGCCTGTGGCTCCACTGTCTCTCGTATTTCCCCTGTCCTCCAACCCTGCCAGTTACAGCTCCGAAGTGGCGTCTGCACAATCCACACTTGTTCCTGTGTTACAGGTGTTCAGTCCGGTCAGTTAATCCCCTGATGTGTGTCCGGCAATGTCGCCTGCTCTGTCCACATTCCCATTATGGGAATGTGGACAGAGCAGGCGACATTGCCGGACACACATCAGGGGATTAACTGACCGGACTGAACACCTGTAACACAGGAACAAGTGTGGATTGTGCAGACGCCACTTCGGAGCTGTAACTGGCGGGGTTGGAGGACAGGGGAAATACGAAAATCAGTGAAGCCACAGGCCTAAGTGGAGCTTGGTTCAAATTAGTAGTCTACAACCGATCTTAAAATTTCTTCAATGCAGCCTCAGCCTGCTCCGTGCTTGTCCCTGGGCTTCAACACAGCCAGTTGTTGCTCGGAAGTGCCGTCTTCACAGAGTAAAACACTAGCTCCTGTGTTTGTGGGGTTCAGTAACGTCAGCTGTTCCCCTGCTGTTTTGATGGCAATCTGTCCTGCTGCCTCCCAATTGACAGCACATCAGGCCTCAGCCTGCTAAGTGCTTGTCCTGGGCTCCAACATCGCCAGTTGCTGCTCATAACTGACTTTGGCACGGGTACTCCCTCCTGCCCAGCTTGGTTCCAGCCCTGCCTGCTGTTTCCGGGAAGTGTCAATGTCAGTTTGCCACCCCAAGTTGCCATGTCGTGTTGCGGTTGGGTTAGCCGAGGCTAGGGTGCCAGCAGTTTAGGTGCTTCCTATGTGGACTGCGGGTTCTGGTAAGAAAGGTTTGTTCCATAGTGCCAGTAGGACAAGCACCCCCTGTAGGACTGTGTGATTCGGTAACTGCGGCCAGCTTGCGGCATGCCAACTTTGCTTTTCAGGGGTAACTTCTGATACCCCTCCGGGTTCCAGCACCGTCAGCTGGTTCTCATCAGAGCCTTTGGCCTAGGTGCCTCCATCTCGGTATCCGAGTTCCGGCAACGTCTGCTGGTCCTTGGTAGTGCTTTGTAGCACAGGTACCTCCTGCTTAGTAACCGGGTTCCAGCACCGTCAGCTGGTCCTCGGTTGTGCCATTGGCTCTTATTCCTTCTGCTGCCCCTCCAGGTGCCAGCACTGTCAGCTGGTCCTCGCTATTTCCATTTGCTCTTGCAGCTTATGCTACCCCTCCGGGTTCCAGCACCGTCAGCTGGTTCTCGTCAGAGCCTTTGGCCTAGGTGCCTCCATCTCGGTATCCGAGTTCCGGCAACGTCTGCTGGTCCTTGGTAGTGCTTTGTAGCACAGGTACCTCCTGCTTAGTAACCGGGTTCCAGCACCGTCAGCTGGTCCTCGGTTGTGCCATTGGCTCTTATTCCTTCTGCTGCCCCTCCGGGTGCCAGCACTGTCAGCTGGTCCTCGCTATTTCCATTTGCTCTTGCAGCTTATGCTACCCCTCCGGGTTCCAGCACCGTCAGCTGGTTCTCGTCAGAGCCTTTGGCCTAGGTGCCTCCATCTCGGTATCCGAGTTCCGGCAACGTCTGCTGGTCCTTGGTAGTGCTTTGTAGCACAGGTACCTCCTGCTTAGTAACCGGGTTCCAGCACCATCAGCTGGTCCTCGGTAGTGCCATTGGCTCTTGTTCCTTCTGCTGCCCCTCCGGGTGCCAGTACCGTCAGCTGGTTCAAGAGGACAAAGAACAGGAAGACAACCACCAAGATGCAGAACAACAAGAGAGAGAAGACAAAGAAGCATAAAAAAAACAAAGCAGAAGAACATTAAGCATAAGACTAATACTGTGAGCAAATGATATTATCTTATTTATAAGCAGAAGAAGACTAAGCAGTGTATGGGGGTGAGTCCGTTCCTCCTCGTGGTGCCCCTGGAAAAGGCCTGCTGCTGCAGGCCAAGCTGAACGCGGACAAATCCTGTTGTAAATCTTTTGTGACAGGCAGAACGGAAGGTGTAAACTTCTAACTTTTCTAGATAACAACTACAGGAATGCCTGACACAAACAAGAATATGATGAAGAAGAATAGGAAGAAGATGAAGAAGCTGAATATGTAGAATAATAATTGTTGAATAAGAAGAATATGAAGAATGTAAGAAAAGGAAGAAGAAGAAGAAGAAGAAGAAGAAGAAGAAGAATGTAAAAAAAGGAAGTAGAAGAAGAAGAAGAAGAATGTAAAAAAAGGAATAAGAAGAAGAATGTAAAAAAAGGAAGTAGAAGAAGAAGAAGAAGAATGTAAAAAAAGGAAGTAGAAGAAGAAGAAGAAGAATGTAAAAAAAGGAAGTAGAAGAAGAAGAAGAAGAATGTAAAAAAAGGAAGTAGAAGAAGAAGAAGAAGAATGTAAAAAAAGGAAGTAGAAGAAGAAGAAGAAGAAGAATGTAAAAAAAGGAAGTAGAAGAAGAAGAAGAAGAAAGAAGAAAGAAGAAGAAGACATACATGTTTGGCAAAATATAAATGAGGCTAACATAGTCAATATCTTTGTAACTCCTAACATCTTTAAAAAAAAAGTTTAATTCCTGCTATTCCATTTGATTGGGCTAAACCTCTATGGCTTTAATGTCTCCTCCACCTCCCACAATACATTCTACATTATTCTTAGTTGTTTTTCTTCATGTAGAATTAACCTACAAGGAAAGAAAGGGTTTTTTTTAATTCCGATATTTTGGCCCCATTGACTTGCATTGGTTCCCGGTATCGGAATCGGCAATACCGATACTTTTTTTTAAGATCGGCCGATCCATTCCGATCCGATATTTTCAAGTATCGGCTGGTATCGCTCAACTCTACTCACCAGTCCACAGGCGAGGGTCTCAGAATACTCGGGCTGGTCTGCAGAGGTGTCAATTTTCGTTGCCATATAAACTGGTCCTGTTCGTATAGTACGGGGGGGTTGCCGGCTGTTGACCGCTTGGAGCGTCTTAGTTCAACGAGGGTGGAGTCTTCTGGGGAGGTGGCCGGTGGTGGACTAGCTGATTTGGGTGGGCTAATTGTGTCAGTTGGTTTGTCATTGAGTAGAGAGCCCCTGGTTATTGTGGGGAAGTCTTCTTCATCGTCCGAGTCCCAGAACACGGGCAATGGTTCAGAGACCTGAGGAGCAGGTTCAGGTTGTTTCGGGTTGGTGGAAATACAGGGGTGTAGTATATTCCGATGCACTATGCGGGTAGGCAGCGTTTCATCTTTCTCGGGTCGTATTTCGTACACAGGTCCTTCAGGGTTTATACGGCGTAGGACCCAATAGGGACCCTCTTCCCAGCGTGGCTCTAATTTGTTCTGGGGACGTTGGTCTAGTACAAGTACTCGGTCTCCACTTTGGAGGTCAGGAGGTAGAGATTAACTCTTTCCTGGGTGTTCTAAGTCTTGAAGTTTGGTATGTACAATTCGATGAAGAGTTTGCAGCCTGCGCCGGTGATTTCGGACCCATGATGATACCCCAGTCCAGGGCTGAGGTTCCTCTGGGTCCAACTCCACCTCCATGATCCCCTTGCCCTCGCGTCCGAACAGGGAGTAAGGGGTATAGCCAGTAACTCGATGTACTCTGCTGTTATAGACCCATACTAGTTCAGGGACATATTCGGGCCAACGGGCCTTCTTCTCACTCTCCAGAGTATGCAACATTTGGATTAATGTCCGATTAAATCGCTCGCAGGCCCCGTTTCCCTGCGGGTGGTATGGCGTGGTCCGGGATTTTTCAATACCGTAGAGACGGTGTAGTTCCTCCATTATTTTTCCCAAAAAACATGCTCCTTGATCAGAATGTATCCATCGAGGGCAGCCGTAAACTTGTATAAAGTTTCTACAAATTGCGGAAGCGGCCGACTCCGTTGTCTGGTCTCGAGTGGGGGTGACACCAGCGAACTTAGTGAAATGGTCTACCATGACAAGGCAGTGTTCATACCCCTGGAATGCGGGACCAATGGTAAGGTAATCCACCGTCAGAAGCTCGAGGGGCGCTGAGGTCACGATTGTTTGTACTGGGGCTCGCTGTGTGGGCGGTTTAGCTAATTCGCATAGGCGACAGGTCCGGCAAGTCTCGTCCACAACAGCACACAAGCGTGGATGGTAAATTTTCTGTTGTAACCATTGCAAGGTCTTTTGAGCTCCGAAATGAGCCCCTTTTTCGTGGGCTTCTCGAGTCAGTTCGTTAAGTTGGGCTCCGGGCGCAACTACCTGCCAACTCGTCATAGATGTTGTTCGTGATGTCATTTTACGATACAATAGTCCCTTTTGGATAACCAGTCTCTCCCATTGTCGTAACATCAGCGACTTGTCCTGAGTTAAAGTCTGTCTTTGTGAGTCAGTGGCCAGTTTGCCAGCGGTTACCCATTTCCGGAGAAGCCCAATTTCTTCGTCTTCTTGCTGCTGTTGGATCCACTTATCCCGGGATTGTTCCAGCATGCCCCTTAGGGTCTCCGTGGGAGGTACTTCCTGGGTGGCAACTGTAAGCACGGCAGCGGTGAGGGCGAACGGTATCTCTTCCCCTTCTAATTCGTCATCTCAACTCTTCCCTGGGGTTGTATGTCGAATCCTGGAGAGAGCATCAGTGTGTACATTCTCGGCCCCTCTTTTATAGATAATTTTATAGTTGAATTTTGCCATCCGGGCCACCCATCTTTGTTCCAGAGCTCCCAGTTTGGCGTTTTCCAAATGGGCCAGAGGGTTATTGTCAGTCCGCACCACTACTTCGGAGCCCGCCTGGTACTCTGCGAACCGCTCCGTCATGGCCCACACTACTGCGAGGAGCTCGAGCTTAAAGGAGCTGTAATTGTCAAGGTTGCGCTCGGAATCATGGAGTGAGCGGCTTCCATACGAGATCACTCTCTCCCGGCCGTCTTGAACTTGTGACAACACAGCACCCAGCCCGTAAAAAAATTCCCTTCAGTGTGCAGGATGAACGGTTGCGAGAAATCCGTGTAAGCTAACACCGGAGCACCCGAGAGCGCAGCCTTAAGGTCTTGGAAGGCCTCTTCTTGTGGTTGTCACCACTGGATTTTTCACCCATTTGCCCCAGCGGGAGCCCCCTTCAGCAGGTCGTGCAGGGCTCGAGCCCGACATCCAAAATTCTTTACGATACGACAGTAGTATCCGGCCAACCTCAGGAAGGCCTGCACGTCTTTTATCATCTCGGGGGTAGGCCATCACTGAATGACAGCAACCTTTTCCCGGGACGGCCTTATGCCCTCCGATGAGAAGACATGACCCAGATATTCGATCTGGGTGCGACATAGATGGCATTTTTGTGGTTTTACCTTCAACCCGTACTTTTGCAGCCGTCCGAGTACCTGCCCTAACCGCTTCAGGTGGTCCTCAAAAGTGACAGCATAGATGATGATATCATCCAGGTATATCAATGTGGCCTCAAAATTGAGATCTCCAAGACACCGCTCCATCAACCGCTGAATGGTCCCCGGGGCGTTGGCCAGTCCGAACGGCATTCCATTAAACTCAAATAGCCCCATAGGAAGTATGAATGCCGTCTTTCCCCTGTCTTCTTCTGACATGAGTACCTGCCAGTACCAAATGGCCAGGTCCAAAGTAGAAAAGTACGTCGCCTTCCCCAAGGCGGACAAGGATTCTTCTATTCGGGGTAGTGGGTACGAGTCTTTGATAGTGCAAGCATTCAGCTTTCGATAGTCTACGCAGAATCGTAAGGTGCCATCCTTTTTGCAGACCAACACAATAGGAGCCGCCAGGGGCTTTGGCTTTCTCGAATCACTCCCTTTCGTAGCATTTGGGCCAGCAAAGTTTTCACCTCTTGGTAGAGTTGTGGAGGAATCTGTCGATATCGTTCATCGATGAGGGCTGCTCCTGCCATAGGAATTCCATGGGTGATGGCGGTGGTACATCCACAATCTACCTCATGACTAGCAAATACCTAGTGGTACTGCCTGAGCAGTGTTTTTATCTGAGAGATCTGGGCTGCAGTTAGTCCAGAGAGTTCAGCCCACATTTGTTCCAGGATGATTCGACCCTTTTCCTGAGTTGAAATTTCGGTAGCCTGTAGAGTACGGATAGTTACTGCCCAGGGGTCCTCGGATTGCACTCTCAATTGAACTGCAGGGGCCGGTAGTACTTCTACAAAAGGCCTTACTAGCTTGGCCAATTCTGTCTGGGGCTTCAGGGTGATGTCTTGGTCTTCAAGGTTGATGCAGCGCACCAGGACAGTCCCCTTCTGCACCGTGGTCAGGGAGCGAGCCACCAGTATGCCAGGGGGTAAGCGCTCTGAGTAGCATGGCACCACCTCCATGTCCACACCTTCCAATGGTATCGGGGCTCGGATGGGCATGGCCAACATTGTCTGTCCAGGGGGCAGTACAAGCAGGGGAGCCACTGGCGCGATGACTTTGCCCAGGGCCTCGTCCTCCTGGCAGTCCTGGAGGACTCGGGCTTCCCGCACCAACTGCTGGAATACCTGTCCTTGGGCCGTGCGGGAACCCCACTGTTTCAAGGTCTCATTTGTGGGATCATTGAGGAGAAGGTTGCCGAACTCCCGCAGTATGTTCATGCCCAGAATGACTGGGTGCTGTTTATCAGTTTCTCCTTGGGTCAGAACCACTCCTCTGTGGCCAAGGAATTTACCGCACAGCGTCACCTGTACCCACACCACCCCGGCAACAGGGACCAATAGTTGATTGGCGGCTACCAGTCTGATCATGGGCCCCCACTGGGGTCTCGCTGCCTCGGGGAAATTCTGCCGGAAATAAGTTGCAGGCATAGTGGTTACTTGTGACCCCCGTATCCACCAGGCACCGGACGGCACGGTCCTCGACTTCTGCCCATACCACCTGACACTTTGCAACCAAATCTTCGGGACTTCCACCACCCCTAATCGTGGTTTCTGGCTCCAAGAGGCGTCCCCCCTGCCCGGAGCCCTCTAGTTTAATGGCCGCCAGGGTGGGTATCTCCCACGCCGCGGACACTCTCAGGCGAAGTGGCCTGGATCCCCACACTGTAAGATCTGTCCGCCCCGGGTGGGGCGGGGTCTCCAGGGACCAGGGTTGAAACTAGGCCGTCCAGTCCCAGACTCAGTCCTTCTTTTCACTTCAGTCAACTCGCCCTGTATGTTCTTCAACTCCTGTTTAATTTCCTCTACCCATTGAGGCTCCGCAACTGTGTTCAGGGAAGCCTCCAGACTCCAGACCTTCCCCACGGGGACCGCCATTCCCTGCTCCTGTTTTCGAGTGCGTGCTTGACTTCCCACCTCGGAATAGTCTATACGTGAATTCATTCTAATTTGCTCCCGTAATGCCTGCTTTATTAACGGGTCCTGCAGTCCAGTCACCAACAAGTCATGTAGTGTAATGTCAACAGGTCCTACCCCTACGCCGTTTTTTCTTTAGATGGCCCTGTGTAACTCTTGGAGGACATTCATATACTGGGTGATGGTCTCCCCCTCCCCCTGCATCCGACTGAACAACCGGGTTCTTAACTCTCCCACGTTGGTTGGGTCCCCATGGGTCTGTTCTAAAATCTGCAAAACCTTATCAAAGGTGTTGTGGTGTCCCGAGGGTTTTAACATCACTGAATTCCGAGCCTCCCCGTCTAATGCCATGAGAGCTACTTCTGCTTCCAGGTCAGGAGTCATCAGGTGCATTCGAAAGAGCCCCCGCATTTGCTCTGTCCAGCTCCATAGCATGGTATTGGAGCCGGAAAATCTAGGCAGGTTGCTCAGCATATCCCCCAATGAAATGCTGGAACGAGGGCCCTCGTCAACTGTTGATTTCACGGCCCTGCCCTGGTCTGGGGCGTTGTTGTCCACGCTCAGAGACTGCATCCTGCCAACTATGCCAAGTGTAGGTAACAGCAGGTTCGCAGGATGCATCGACGAGACTTGAGACTGGTTGAACTTTGAAAAGCAAACATTTATCATTTGAAGCCGCTAGGGCTATACTAAGCAACCAAAAAGGGGTAGCAACAGTTGTCCTCGCAGGGACTCAGTGCAACCAAACACTATTTGAAAAGACCACGACTAACCCGGCCGAGGTCGGTTACTATGGGGCCACGGTATGGCCGTCTACCGGTCCTTATACTCTATAATGTCATTTATCCGTCCTGACGTCCCTCGTCATCTCTGATGAAGCTGCTTTGATGTCTTTGATGAGGATGCTGTGGCGTCTTTGATGAGCTTGCCTTGGCGTCGCAGCCGCTGGGCCCAACTGCTGAAGATTTGGAGTTGTCTTTGGGCGTTCCAGCACCCAGGAGTTGGGGCACAACAGGTCCTGATGGAGTCCTGAGATGAAGTAATCCTCTGTTGTAACAGCGGAGTTGTCCTTGTTAGCGAGTTCAATGGGACTCCTGTCCCCAAGCAGGGTGGTGTCGCAGTGCTCAAGAGTGGCGGTTTACTGGCCACGCACACAGCCTGTGGCTGTTTGCAGAGTGTCTCTGTTGACGAGGAACAGGCCCCAACTGCCGACTGCAGCGGGGTGAAGGTGGCTGTGAGCAGTGATAGACAGGCTGCAACCACGGGCTGAAGTGAAACTGCAGCATCCGCGGGTAGCATGGGGCCGGCCGCAACTGCGGGCTGAAGGGGGATGGCAGCAGCAGGAAGAGGGCGCGGACAGGCCGCGGAGGGCTCGAGCTCAGCAGTAACGGCTGAGGATGACCTGGGGCAGAACATAACCCGGGATTGGGGTGAAGAGGCAGTCACCTGTCGGCGCCTCTTTCCTGAGGGTCACTGCGTATCTACCCTCTGCTGCTGGTCTCTTCTCTCAACTGTCAGTGTCCTTCCCGTTCTCTCACGCCCCTCCGTCTCCTGCTCCGTGTCTGACGTTTCACCAACTGACTGCTCTGCGCACTCCCTGTCCCTTTTATACTCACCTCTCCCCTTGCTGTCCTCTCAACACTCCACTCTCCTCCTCTATTCCCTTGGTACTGTTTCCTTAGGAACTCAGATAGCGGTCCCCTTGGTTCCGACCCGGACTCTCTGTGGGGGTCCTCCTCCCTACACATACTTTCATGTACACAGATCAGTCATCTGTGTAAGGTCATGCATTTGGGTAGAACAAACAAGATGTATAATTATGTGCTTAATTGTAAAAC